>NC_048321.1:8056121-8087645 GCF_013100865.1 Trachemys scripta elegans
GGAGCTGTGGGAAGCCCCCCAAGTCCCTGGGGTGCATGGGGGTGTCTGGGGAGCCCCTCAAGTCCCTGGGGTGAATGAGGGAACTGTGGGAAGCCCCCCAAGTCCCTGGGGTGCCTGGGGGTGTCTGGGGAGCCCCCCAAGTCCCTGGGGTGAATGAGGGAGCTGTGGGAAGCCCCCCAAGTCCCTGGGGTACATGGGGGTGTCTGGGGAGCCCCCACATTCCTGGGGTGCCTGATGGCTGTGGGGGTTTCACTATAACCCCAAATTCATAGGGGTGAATGGGGGGATATGGGGAGCCCCTAAAATTCCTGGGGTGAGTGGGGCAGTGTGGGGGTTTCACTATAGCCCCCGGGAGATAACTAAAGTGGGGGTTGTGAGGGAGCCTTACTATAGCCCCTCAAATTCTTGGTGTGCAGTGGGGTTTTCTTAAGCCACTCCCCAGATTCCTGGTTATGAATGGGGGGGGGGGCTGTGAAGGTTTTGCTATGCCCCTCCCAAATCTCTGAGTGTGATTAAGGGGGAGATTGGGGATGTTTCATCCCCACCCATTACATGGGAGGAATTTGTGTGAGAGCCTCCCATTGCCACCCCACAAATTACAGGGAGGTAAAGAAGGATGGGGTGGACTTTCTCTTACAGCGTCCTCCACCCCAAATTCTGGTCATCTAGCTCATCTAGTTAGCTCAGCTCCTGGAAAGTGAAGCTATGGGCTACCCCCACAAGTACTTATCCAAGGGTCCAGGAGGGTTTGTACATCCTGCACCAAAGCTGATCTGTGGATTTTGTTTTATTTAGCTCTTAGAAACAGACCTGATAGGGTATGAAGGTTAAAAATTGTAGCATCCCTACAAGGAAGGAATAACTGTAGATTGTAGCCTAAACTCATCTCTGTTTCTGATTTCAGGTTCCACTCTCAAAATGCCATTGCTTGAAAAACACGGTAAGTTCTAATCCTTGGATCTATTTATGTGAGGTGTCTCACACGGTAAGGTACGAGGCCAAAATGATAGTTGTTAAAATCACTCTTCAGGAATGACAAAATAATTAGATCAACCTTTCCAATCAATAATTTATTTCCAACCTAATATTAGCCAACAAGCAACTACGGATGAGAATGTAAGGTCCAATTCTGTTGAGCATCCTCAACTCCCACTGAAGGCAGTCTCAGAAGAGGTATTCAACATCTCAAAGGATCAGGCCCTTAAGAAGCCTTAGACCTGATTCTCCATTCACTCACGTTGTTGTAAATCAGGAATGATTGCATTTAAATCATTGGGGTTACATCAGCGTGAGTGAAATCCAAACTCAGGCCCTTGGCTACATAAGTCTCCAGGTCAGTCGAAAGACAAGTTTAAAACAAGCAGTTCATTATACTGCTAGGACTTAACATTGTCTTACTGCAAACTGTGGCCCTGCTCCTGTAAATTGAGCCACATGGGCAGATCTCTGTTCCCACGTGGCGCCCCACTGAAGTGAATGTGAGGGTGCAGGGGTCCGCCTGCATTGAAAAACTTGCAGGATTGAGCCCTATATAGTTTTTGCTTTAAAGCCCTGGGTCTGTGTGACACTTATTCTGCTACTATTGTTATTCCTGATTATGACATTTTTGGAACAGGGCTATTATGTTCATTCAAGTCTAATAATATAATGCATGCATGTTTCATACAGAAAATGGTGAGCAGGTGCTGGTGAAAAATGAAACCTATTTGCAAATCTTGTAAGTACCTTTTCTGAGAAGCTGAGCTCTTTCATATGCTGTGCCTTTGTACTTCTAGTTCACTTTTTATTCTGTTTGATTTACATTTAATGTACATCAAAATACATTTAAAAACATGAATATAGTCTAAAATTCCTGTATTTTGTAGGAAAAATAAGGATCAGAGAAAGAGACTTGTCCATGAAATCTGTTCCTTTTTAGACAGCAGTCAGTCTGTAAGTAATATGTAACAAAAAAAAAAGATTTCTGAAGACATTTACATATGCGTTATTAATGTTCAGCCTGTGAAAACCGAGGTTCGTGTATGCAGCTGAGACTCTGTGAGGTCTGGTCCACACACTGTTTTCAGATTGGTATAACTATGTCTATTAGTCATGTTGTGTTGTTTTTTTACTAATATAGTTATATTGTACAATCACTAGTGTGAATGCTCTTATACTAGTGTAAAGGTGCCTTATATTGCTATAACTTATTCCCCTTCCCATATGGAAGGGGAAGGAGCAATACTGGTGTAACTGTTAAAATAATAATAATAATTAATAATAAAGTAGTACAACTTCTGTGTGTAGGCAAGGCCTTCTTTTGCTAAAAATGACTCCTCTGTTCACCAGATAACACAACATAAACAAACAGAACCAGCAAGAAAGTAATTCTCCTACATGTGAAGGGACACAGTGCTCAAGCCAAAAAAGTCTCCTTCCCCATTCTCCTTCTGTAAACATGGCATATTCCACTTAGATGCACAGGGAGCGGATAGGAGAAGGGAATCCAGTAGTATCTCCAGAGTGAGACAGACTGTAACAGTCTTAAAATCCCAGTTTATAGTTTGAACAACCAACTGAATCAGACCAGGGCACCTCAGTTGGGAGTCAGGGGGTGCTGAAGTTCCCTGCGATGGGGTCAAGGGATAGGAGGGGGAGTGAGGGGTGGTATTGAGAGCCAGCTCTTGGCTGGGAAGGTGGGTTCCAGGGATTGCAAACTTCTCCCAAGCCTGTTCCAGCACCTCTGGGTCCCATTCTCCACTCCCTACCTAGCCTGACCCGGGGTCCTGCGGCAACAGCTCCAGCCCCTGTGGATCTAGCTCTCCCCCCCGCTGCCCTAGATGCATGCAAGTTTACACAGGGGTGGAGCTCCCACAATATTTCCATTGCAGGGGTGCTAGTCCCCCCTACTTCCCTTTGTTCCACCGCCCCTGACCTCGGTGTCACCTGTTCTCTGCCTGTGGCACACAACTGTTTAGTCTAACTCAAGTTATTGGGCTCAATAGAGGGGTAGCCGGGTGAAACTGAATGGCCCATGGTACACAGGAGGTCGGACAAGATGATCCAATGGTCCCTTTTGGTCATAAACTCTATGAAATCTGGATTTGTTGGTAACATGGCATGACTGTGTGTGTGACATTGAGGAAGGAGTAAACCTCACAACAGTCATTACATTTCTTCGTTGGCTTCATTTTTGTGATCCATCTGGGTAGTAACATTCTGCTAATTACATTATACTTTTAAAACAATGGCCCTGTTCCTGGAATATACTCTCTGTGTAGAATCCTGCTCTTGCATGGAGCACCAATGAAGTCATGTCACAAGATCAGAGCCTGTGTGATTACACTATTTATTAACCCAATGTGATTATCATATTTATTCAGCATCAGTAAACGAATTAACTTTCTTAAAGTTGTTTACAGCATATACCTAACTATAGAATTAAGAACAATATTACAGGTGTTTTAAAATTTGGCAAGTATATTGTAATAAGCCCTGAAAAAGCTGACATTAATTTCAAGAGCTACAAAGGTGACCCAGATGTTAAAATTTTCCCAACACAATTCTTGATATATTTATTTTTCTTTCTTAGGTCCAAGAAATTGATGCTTTGAGGACAGAAAATAGGAAGCTAAAAAATGCGGTATATATTTTTACATAATATATTTCAATTTTTAAGTGGTTAAATGAATGACAGCTCTCTGCAGTTGCTCAGGGAATAATTACAGAAATCACTTTAGCTAATTCTGTTTTTTCAATATAGAGAGATTTCAATGTTAATGTTTCTATATTTGTGCCTAATACCATTTTCATTCTGTTTCATTTTCATTAGAACTCAAGGCTGCGTTATAAAACTAAAGGTACGTAATCTAAAAAGAACCTAGAAGTTTCCCAGCTGGATTAGAAACAGAAATTGAAGATGAAATGTGTGGGTTTGAAAAGGTTTAGATGCAAAATTATGGTAGAAAAATGATGAAAATGAAAAAATTGGATATGTATTTTAAAATTAACCACTGATAAAAATGAATTAGACTTTCAGGTATATACTCTGGCCAAAATGTTTAAACTTAGATGCCTTAAATTTAGCACCTAATATGTGTCCTGAGCTTCAGAGGTGCTGAGCACCCACATTTCACCTTTAAGTCAATAGAACTTTGCCTATAAATCCATGGGTAAGGTATGGCTGTCTTAGACCCCAATCCTGCAACATGTAGCATGTTGACAGAGGACTGCACCTGCATGGAACCACGTAGAAAACAACATGTTGCACACCACATTTTACAGGATCAGGCCTTAAATTGTTTGTGAACAGACTTAGTGAAAGACAAAAGCGTCCACACACAAAAAAATTATCTGTGGAAAAATTTGCATAGATCTTTTAATGTTGGAAAATAATGGGGACTTGTACGGAGTTTGATAAACAGAACTTCACCGTTTTTTTTGGTGGAAAAATTAATTACTCCCTTTTTCTCCCTTCTCTTCCTAGATTGGGCATTAAAGAAGGAAGAATATGAAAAGTAAGGTTGATGCACTAGCATTTTCTTACACAGGGTTTAAAATGGTCCACAACTGTGCTAAAATGTATTTGTTTTCAATAGCACTTCCAAATTTTGCAAAAGATGGATTCTTTCCTGTCAGAGGTCATTTAGAAAAATCGGCTCACTTTTGTGCCTGTTTTGCATCTGAATTCCCCTTGAACCACAGTTTTTGCTTGTTTTCCTTTTTCCTACATTAGATGAAATTAAACAAATGCAAATTTAGTCTGAATAGCAGGAAAACTTCTCAACAATGTGTTCTGGTATACCATGGAACAACTAAGGCCATTGTTTAAGTCACTGAAAACTTGAAATGAGAAACCACTAGAGAACATAAGCCCATCTGACTTAATTGGGACTTAAGCACATGCTTAAAATTAAGAATGTCGTTAAGTGCTCTGATAAATTAGGGCCATTGGGAACATCTCTACATTGGCTGGGGTGAGACGATAGATTAAATTCCCCCAGTACAGATGAGCCAGCTAAAGTTCTAGAGTGCATTTAAGCCCGTAGCATGAAACTTAAATGGACTTGAAATTCCGCTGCCCAGGGGTGAATGAATTTCAGCTAGATAAATAATTTTTTCCAACTTCTAGCTGCTATGATTCGAGGATAAACTGATGTCTTCATCAGTTTTGTAAGTTAAAATAGTTCTGGTGAGTGACACGTCTACTTGCATTTTGCTTTGTTTTCAAAGTGAGATTGAGAGGCTTTCTGGCGAGATATCTAATTACTTAAATGTCACCAATTTCTGGGTGAGTATATCTGTATTACTAACAGTTCTGGGGGAGGTGGTTGATGGGATTACCTCTCTTGAGTATGTTGTTGTGCTATCAGCTAGTGTGATATAAAAATAGTCAGACCCAAGAAAAAAAGCCCAGGGACATTAATTCTACCAATGATTGGTGTTCATTCCATTTGTTTAGCGGGATTAGAAGACTATCAGAGACAGAAAAAGTATGAATCCCAAAATGAAGCAAAGAAAGACCAATTATAAATCTTTGTTTTATCTCCTCTACCTGCATTAGGGAAACAGATGCAAGTGATGCATTTAGGAATGAAGTACTTCTGGTTATGTCCCAAAGGCATTTTTGTGAAAAAATCCACTAACTCTTTCTTACCCACGAAAGCTTATGCTCCCAATACTTCTGTTAGTCTTAAAGGTGCCACAGGACCCTCTGTTGCTTTTTACAGATTCAGACTAACACGGCTACCCCTCTGATACTTAACTTTTTCTGATTGACTGAAATGAACTGTCTCTCTTCTTTAGTATGAAGAGTCAGAGCTTTTGAATGGCCCAGGTATGTTATTTTTAGAGATCGCGAAGAACATTTAAGATAGTTATAAAAGTACTTTCCTCTGTCTGGCTGTCATGTTTTTTTGTTTGTTACAAGGCTACAAGTGTGTACCTCAGCTCTCTTATACCCTGCCATAATTTTCACTGGTTTGTACTGAAAACATTGATCCAATATTCGAGCATGAACTGCAGCATGATAATTTAAAATATATCACAAAGCAAATAATGTGAATGTGGTGTTAAGGCTGAGAAATCAAGCCTTATTCTAACACTAGAGAGACCATAATACATTTGTACATTTAACAGATAAGAGAGCACCGAGGGAATCGACCAAACATGTGAGGTGAGCAATGGAGCAGGTGGCATTTACTAGCTACCATTTGAAAGGAAATGATAACATGAGATAATACCATGATGTCATCACTCCGCATATTGTGGAGTTTGAGCTGAATAACTCTCAGGTGAACTTTCCGAAAATAGATCGTGTCTGATTTGCAGAGGTGCTGAGCACTCACAACTCCCATGGACTTCAATTAAGTGCTGGGTGATGAGCATCACTGTAGGTCAGGTCTATACTGTCTCAGGACCAACACCCCAAATTGGTAGTCACAGTTGAACCTTTTGTCTTTGGCTTTAAAATGTTCAGATGTAAAATGCATTTTGTGTCTTTGAAGTACCTACATTTAGCATTAAATTTGTAGGAGCCGAGGGCAAATAGGAAGTTAAACATAAACAGTCTGGGGGTTTTAATATTATAAATACCCAAAAGCTGCAGTTTAAAGGGCTAATCCTGAATGATCGATGGCTTTTTGCAATGATTGTACTTGCATTTGAACTTCTACAGCACTCAGACAGAGGGCGCCCTTGGATCGGAGAAAAGGTAACAGCTGTTCTTTCTATTAATTCATTAGATAGATATAAACTCATGTAAATGTTGTGTTTTTTGTGGTACTTACACTACTGGGATGGTTTCCATGTTGAATTAAGTGGCCACAGTCTTCCATTGACTGGAGGGATGCTGTAAAGGGCCAGCACTGCCCAAAGTGTGGATGATGCTGGCAGGGCATCCTCTTAGCAGCTTTTGGGAGGATTGGTGAGGAACTCCCAGTGGGATTTAAAACTAGTAAGTACCGCAAGCAGTGTCACTACCATGCCCCTCCCTTGGGGTAAATTTCTTCTGAAAGAGAGGGTGTGTCATTTTCATCTCCCCTTGCACCTGGTTTAGTGAAGATCCATAGGAGGGAATAATAAGAGAAGGTGAATTACAAGTTGGTAAATATAATGAGAAGATCTGCTAGACAGCATCTTTTGGAAATGTTTGGAAAGGATTAGCCTCAGAGTCTCAGAGTCCTTTGTATATAGCTGTGATACATGGGTCCCTAAATCTGTGTGTGCATTGAAATAGCAATAACTTGTGAAGGATTCTGCAGCCAACTATAGTCTTTAGATTCCTTAAGGCGTGAACTTTCAGTGTGATGCGTTGGGAGTCCAACCTTCCGGCTGCCTTTACTGTTTGAAAGTTGCATAGCTAAATCTCTGTGTATCTTGCTAAAAATGTTTCTGCAACCAGTTCTCAGTATGAGAGTGGTCTATAGATTAGAACCTGGCACTGGGATTCAGGAGTTCTTATTTCTCCCCCTGACTCTGCCACCCACTCAGTATGTGACACTGGTCAACACACTTAACTATCTCATGCCTCGTTTTTCCTATCTACAAAATAGGAATAATACTAAGACACTTTTCTAAAGTGCTTTGAGATCCTCTGAAGAAAATTGCTATATACATGTCTTTATTGTTAATTTGTCACTAAGACATCTAGTGAATTATCCAGATTTATCAGCATCCAACCTCTTTGCCTCCGCATGGATGTGCAATAGAAAACGTATATCCAGAATTAGATCTAAATTAAAAATATCTCAGTTGCATTGACCTGAGAGACCTTTATTAAATAAATGGGGATGGTTTAGTGGTCTGAACATCTGATTTGCAGTTACCAAACTCCCTATCAACACAGATTCAGGTTTTGGCAGGGTTCATATCTGCAAATACTTAAGACTTGGGAGACTCGAGTTCAGTTCCCTGCTCTGCCACAGACTCCTTGTGTGACCTTGGACAAGTCACTTAATGTCTCTGTGCTTCAGTTCCCCATCTGTAAAATGGGGTTAATAGCACTTCCCTGCCTCTCAGGAGAATTGCAAGGATATTGCATTAAAGACTGTGGGGCTCAGGTGGGGCTCATGTAAGTACCTATGACAGACAGACATAGCTCTTCATTTTTGTAAGCAGGGATGGGTGCTTTGCTAAATGTGTGATAAATAAATAATGACCACAGTTGCTCAGGACCTCAGTTTTTCTAACTATTGGTATCATTTCTGTTCTTCTCTATGGATCTTATTTAAGGAGTGTGTTTGGAAGCATCCCTAGCTTTTATTACTTGCTTTATCTAATTGCTACAGCTATGCTTGGTCTCAGTGGAGTTATTTGCAGCTACATTTGTCCTTAAAATGAATGTGAATCCGTGAAGGGAGTGGGAGTAACCATTGAGCATACACCCCGGGTGTCAAGTGGCAAAGGCATTGGCTGGCAACCTTCTCTAAGCATTTGGCATTGAGGGTTGCCACCTGCTACTTTCCTAATTAATTCTTCAAGAGTGTAAATGTGGGAGCAGCTATAGGTGTGACCCAAGCCCAAATGCCATTCTAGTTAGGTATTTCCTGTGCTGAGGATACAGGTAATAAATAGGACTCCACAGATGGAGAGGGCTTATCAATTTGCTCAGATGTCTTGTATAACCAGTTATTGGGACGTCATGCCTAATGAGTAATTCAGCTAGTGAATAAAGGTTTTTCATAAGAGGCAGTGAGCAGAGACTTATCTCGAAACCAAAAGCGAACATTAAACCTAGTGTGAGAAGGATGGGCCTTGGGACATGTGGAACAAAGGAAAACTCGCCACCGCTGGAACTGGTCAGGCAGCCAGCATATATGCAAGATTGGTTACCATGTAATAGGAGGAGTCTCTCAAGGAACAGAGTGGAAGAAATCCAAATGTATTTTGAGTAGAGTAGAGACATCCTGAAATCCCTTGCAGCTTTTCTCTTCAGTGTTGTTGAAAAGCAGATTTCTGGGAGCATTCTATTGTTTCAAAAAGCTATGACGTTTCCTTTTGGCCATTAGGCATACAACCTATATGAGTAAATCCCTGTCAAACAGAAACTTGTACTTTAAAATCAATGGGAGTTAGGTGGCTAAATACCTTTTGAGGATCTGGGCCTAAGTCCAGTTTTTATAGGTGGCAAGGGAGTATTATACTGACTGGTCCACTTATTTCTTTCCTTTGTCAGATTCTAGTATTCAAGGATGCCTCTTTTTGTCCTGTGCTACCTATTGCATCTCATCTGTTCAGTGGTTCCTGGTCATAACGCTGACCATAAGAAAGATGGCATTACAACTTTGTTTTTCTAAGCCACCTGTTTTTTGTTTTTTTGTTTTTTATAATTCATATTTTAAAAGCTTTCTCACTCACTTCTTTTCTGTGCTTCCCCTCCTCACCTCCTCCAACTTCTCTGTTGCTTCTGCCCCTAATTTGAGAGTGGTGCATTCAAACAGCTGCAGAGATATTTTCCTTCCAACCCCGGGAAGTGGCTTTGGCTTCAAACTGTCACCAAAGCGGTTTGTATCAAATCTGAGTGATCAGATTGTTTTGTACGGGGAAGCGGCGTCTTCAGCATTGTAACTTCTGTATTACAGGCTTTTATAACTGCCTAAGAACCAAGTGTCTCTGTTACTCAGAACTAAACATGGAAGTCAGCGCCTGGCAAATCAGACTGTTGTAGCCCTTGGTTTGGAGTACCAGAAAGGTTTCTGTTTTTACAGGAAAGGAGCTAATACTTCTTTTAAAGAATATCAGCTCCGATTCATTAATATTGAAGAACAGAGAACAGCTCTTGGTCCTGTTAATCTCAGTAAGAATAGCATTTGGGATTAGAAGCTATTCCTAGCATGAGAGAGCTAAGAAAAGAGGTTAAACATAGTCAATCCAGTGCACCTCCATTATAATGTCACTATTTATAGAATAATTTTGAATGGATAAATCCTGCCTTTCAGCTCAAATTAAGCAATTCTCCTTATCTTCATCTTGTAAAATATGTATTGGTTGCCTTTTTGATCACAGGTGTGACTGTGTTTTATTTCACTTTGCTAATTTATGAGCTCTCAGATATATTCCTGTAAGAACTAGTGTAGGCCAAGAAGCTACACACACTTAGAGATCTTTATAATGTACTGTTTTGTATGTTTTTAAAAGATCTAAGCTTTTTCCATAAGAAGGTATTTTCTAAAGACCAAATTTTACCAGTCATATTCCCTTACTCTAGGAGTCAATGGGACTGCACATAGCATCAAGTACTACTCAGCGTAGCATCAGATTGTAAAATCAGGTCTTGAATTAGGGCTTAATTGCATTTTGTTGTTTTCTGGGCCTGTTTTGGTTTAAAATGCTTTGATAATGTCTGGAAAGCACTTATTTAATTATTTGTTCTGTTTCTGTGGAAATGCTTTTGTAATGATGTCAGTGATGCGACTTTTGACTAAATAAGCGTAGTATGTTGTCTCCTCTTTAGAAATTCATCTTTGTAATCGTCCTTAAAAGAATAAGAAATGTCTTTTTGTTCATTCACCAGCTTGTATTGTGTTGGATTTGCCAAAGTGAATTTTAAAAGCTTAAAGTAGATTTGATTTTCTGATCTTAAAACTAATATCGTACTAAAGAAGGATTTTAATCTGCTTTTGTTTGTTTTTGCAACACAGGACTGTTGCAACTCAGACTGGTGAAGATAGCTCAAGGTACCATATGATGACACTGAATGTTTCTTAAAAACATTGCACTTCAGGTGTTGGCAAAGCACTTTGTTTCTAAGCTCATTGTACATAGGTTTTTACTTAATTTCACATTTAAAAGATGCAAAATACACCCCAAAACTCAAATTCAAGTGTTTGCTGTTAAAGTATCTATAATCTGGGGCTGGACGACATGGGATGATCACTCAGTAATTGCCCTGTTCTGTCCATTCCCTCTGAAGCATCTGACACTAGCTACTGTCAAAAGGCAAGATCCTGGGCTCAGTGGACCACTGACCTGACCCAGTGTGGCTGTTCTTATGTAACCACTTCATTGGTATCAAAGGATTTGGCTGCCTCTTTGTATGTTTGGATGCTCAACTTGAGATGCATAGGGCCAGTTTTTCAGAAGCATTAAGCATCCATAACTCCACTTGAACGCAATAGGAGCTGCAGGTGTTCAGCACCTCTGAAAATCAAGCCTAAGGGTGAAACCTTGGCTTTGCTGAAATCGCTGGCAAAGCTCCCATTCACTTCAGTGAAGCCAGGATTTCACCCTATATGTTTAAAGTCAGGCACTCAAAAATGGAGACCCCCCAAATGAGTTTTAAATTGTGGCCTGAGCCTTGAGCCTAGCTTATAAATCAACGGAGGCAGGATTGTGGTTTTTTACGTGTCCTGAAAGCTCTTTGGTCAGGGAATGCCTTTTTGTTTTCTGTGTTGTACAGCACCTAGTAAATGGGGCGCTGGAGCTCCTCCATGCTACTGCAGTACAATAAAAATATTTTAAAGCATCTAGCATCCTCTTGGTGCAATACAAATGCATAGTCATATCGATTATAGATTAGTCTTATTGAAAAATGTAAGATATGGTAGCAAAAACTATAGTGCTTTGAAAGGAGTGGTGTAGTAGTTGTTCAATAAAAGAGTTTAGTAGTTGAATAAAAAGGTGGCGTAGATCTCATGCTGGAGATATTGATATCTCGTTTAATTTGTTGTTTTTCTTCTAAACGCAGCTGCATAGTTGAAGAGTCATTGGCACAGGTAATCAAGATCTCTTGGCTTTGCCTCATTTGAATCCAGCAGACTGTAGGCAGGTGCTATGCAAACTTCCTCCTACCGAGTTTTGTCAATGCCCCTCACTCCTGACCCTGTGCTGTTCAGACAGCATCAGTCAGGCCAAAGTAACTGTGGACATACGGGAACTAGAGCGAGACCACAAAATTGATTCCTTTGCCATCTTAACTGGGATTTGAACTGAGATCGCCAGAACTTCAAGGCTGCTTTGGTAGGGTCAGTGCTGCAACCCATACTCGCTCTCACATACAGGCCCATTGAAACCAACAGGCCTACTGTAGGCACTAAAGATTTCTTAGAAAAGAATTGCAAGATCAGGCCCAGGGTTTTCCTTAAATACTTTTTCACTGTGGCATTTTTCTAACTGCAGAAGACTAGTATCTTAATGCCATTATTGCTTTGAGGAAGAATCAACAAAAACATTATCTAGCTTTTGGGATAAACTGAAGTCATGCCTAGACTTCCGCGGCATAAAAACGAAGCATGTTTTATTAACTGGAATTGGTTTATTCTGATCTACTGATTTTTTTTTCCAAATTAGTTAATAAAGAATATGATAAAAACTTTCCACCACTACTAGAAATGAAGTGGTCCAAATTAAAAATAGCTCAGATGGTTCATTTATTAAACATGCAGAATGAAAATTTTCATGTACCCTTATAGGAAGTTAATATGTTATTTTTAGAAAAGACATTTCCAGCAACTGTTTTGTATTTCAAGGAAATGGTAACCATCTTGCCTTCTCTTCACAGGATGAATCTGAATGGTAGAAGAACAATTTCACTTTAATTAGTCTGGCTGCTGGACAACATATTTGACATTGTTTCACATTTAACTCTTATTGAACAAATTATTCAAATATATATATATTAAAAATAAAAACCTATTCTAATCCCACTGATTCTTTATTTTAGTTCAGTTATTTTTAAAACATTCTGATGACAAAAGGATTTCTTAGAGCCAGATTGTATACCCTTATTTTGAATGGCTCCCTACTCCAATCCCAGTAAAGTCAATGTGATTACTGGAGCAGTAAAATGCTATTCAGTGTGAGTAAACTGATCAGAATCTGGCCCTTGTCATTTAAAACTAAATAGATTTTTCCTTTTCTCATTTCAAAAGGAAGGATGACAGAGGCAGATTCTGCATGGATAAGGGGGTTTACTGTCATTTTCTTCAAAATAATTTTATTAAATTCTCACTTAAAATAATCACCCTCCACTAGTTGTACCTTAGCATATAATCCTGGTCCAATTTGTATAGCTGGCCCGTCTCGTCAGGTTACAAATTTCTATGCCAACCATTCAGAGCAACAAGTTTCCAGATACTGACACAGCAAAGCCTAAGGGATTGGCTTGGGGGTGGTTTCTCCTGATAAGAGTGAGACTCCACAAAGTCATTCTTTACATGACATTTATTCTCTTTGAGTAACTTACTTGACCTGTATCAAGTAGCTTCCTGCAGCTATAAAATTTATGCCATAGATTTCTGTCATACCTTTACTTGTGACATTCATATATAGCTGCTCCAGTTGGCTTGTTTAATCAGAAATCTATAAATGAATTCCCAAAGAGAAGAAGTAGTACTGCAAACTATATCTGGGAGGACAAGAAACCATCCTGCACAAAACAAAAACAGAGTTATGGAATAACTTTTCATGTTATGTTTACATGTTGCCGCTTGAGATGTTATAAACACTGGGATTCACTGTTAGAAAAAAATTTACAAAGTAGCAGCCGTGTTAGTCTGTATCCGCAAAAAGAACAGGAGTCCTTGTGGCACCTTAGAGACTAACATATTTATTTCAGCATAAGCTGTCGTGGGCTACAGCCCACTACATCGGATGCATAGATTGGAACACACAGAGAACATGAAAAGGTGGAAGTATGCATACCAATTGTAAAAGGCCAATCAATTGAGATGAGCTATCAGTAACAGCAGAAGAAGAAACTTTGAAGTGATAATCGAGATGGCCCATAGAAGGTGTGAGGAGAACTTAACATGGGGGGGAAAAAATTCAATTAGTGTAATGACCCAACCATTCCCAGTCTCTGTTTAGGCCTAAGTTAATTGTGTCTGAAATAAATTTGTTAGTCTCTAACAAAGTACTCCTGTTCTTTTTGAGAAAAAAATTTGGATGTGTCCACTTGAACCAGCTGTCTCAGTTGTTCTGACATCAGTATCTGTTTTCTGCTGTTATCAGATCTGCATGATGAACTGGTTAGCAAATTACAACATTTCAGTTATAAAGCTCCCATGCCTGCGGGTGGGAAGTACCAGAACTGCAGTGAGACACATGATCAGATATCAAGCCATAGAAGATAATCCTTCTATACATTCTGTCATTGTTTCATGTGCAAAGCTTCTGTTGAAAGCAATGACAGCACTGCATGTGAAAGGATTGCAGGATCAGATCTGTGTATAATCATGCCACACCCAGCATGTTAACCCTCTTGTCAGACATTAGGAGTGAAATGAGGTCAGTTTCATCTCTGTGAGGGATAGAATAATTTTTAAAAGCAGCGGAGTCTTATGATGAGAAATGCATGTTGGAAATGTTTCCTTGGATCTCATTCCGGCCTGTCTGTGTGTGTCATGGGAGACTAACCACATTCTAAATATGCAGGTCTCTGCACGTCATCAGAAAATATATTGCCTCTCTTGTACTTCTTAGTTTGACATCCTGGGCCAAATTCATCTTTGGTGTAACAGGATATGGCTCTGGGATTCCACTCACACACCAGGTCTGGATTTGGTCCCGTAAATTAATATTTTCAATGCACAAACAAAATTATTTTCCTATCCTATCACTAAAGGGGTAATAAGCTACAGTGGATCATTAGATCACCAGCAAAAGTAACAACGTGTTTAAAGAGCTGCTAGTGGAATGGAGCTATAGCTCATGAAAAACTGATAAATATAGTAGGTGCTTATCGACAGTAATGCGTCTATGTCCCCTTCTTTGTGATATTTCTCCTTCCTCTGGTTGTCTGGAATATTTACTAGGAAACATTCTAGTATATTTAATGGGTTCATTTTCCTTTGCTATCTGTCTAAGGTACTCCGATGGAATAGCGCACTGGACTGGGACTCCGGAGATATAGGTTCTAGTCCTGGCTCTGCTGCCGGATTCCACAGTTTCTCCATCTGTAAAATGGGGATAATGATACTGACTTCCTTTGTAAATTGCTTCGAGATCCATTGATGAAAAGTGCTAGATATTATTACATGGCCCCCAGTGGTGTAATGTCTGTCAACTCTCAATCATTAATATATTTATCCTCACAGCACCCGGGGGAGAGAACGATTACTATTATTCCCATTTTCCAGATGGGGAACCGAGACACAGTGGCTAAGTGATTTGTCCTAGGTCACAGAGGAAGTCTGTGGCAAAGCAAGGATTTGAACCCAGTTCTCAGGTAGTGCCATTACCATCGAACCATACTTATTTCTCTACTGAGCTCCTCATCACAAGGCTGATCCAACTCCCATTAATGTCAGTGACAAGACTCCTGTTCACTACAATGGGACTTAGATCAAACCCCATCTTTGGAGAGCTGATGGTCCATAAAGCCATAACTTGATTTGACTTGATAGGATATATGAGATGTCATCTGCCATTTAAACCTCTCATTTTCTTATCTAGTAAATCCATCCGTCGTACCATGAGTATGCATGTCTTTTTTCTACCCAGTTATGTCATTAGTAAATATGAATAGCTGTATTCAACTGCCTTGGGGATAGTCTGCATTTATGGAACAGACCTACAGTAAAGTGTGTTTTATGGTTTCCTGCTGGTCATTTGGAAAATGTGCATACTTCATTATCTGGAATGGGCTGCATCATTTTTTTTTTTTTTTTTCATAATCTAATTCTTGCTTCCTGTCTTACAGAGAGGAAAAACAAACAAACAAAAGGTCTTTTTCTATCCAGAACGTTATCAAATGCCCTTTGGAAGCTGCATAGATATGTCAATTGTATCAATTTAATTACCCACTCTATGAGCTGTTTGGGGAAAAGTCAAGTCAGTTTTAAGGCAAGAAAAGCTTTCACTAACCCAAGTGCCTTCCGGTTAGCTAAGGCCCTTATCATCAAGTCACTTCTCATTGTCTCCTTCACAAATCAGTCCAGTATTAACTGCTCGATTCTAATTCAAGCTGAAAAGGCTTTATGCTCCAAACCCCGGTGCTTTGTTGTGATCTTTTTCTCTCCACTGAAATATTTTCTATCCAAAGCGCAGACAATAGCAGTCCTAGCTTAACAAATGTCTTCCCTCACCTACGGTAGTATGTTGGCACGCAGGCCATCTGTTCCTGTGTCTTTATCCCCTTTTATTCCAATCCCTTATCCTCTTCATTGTGCTCTTCTTACACTAATGTCCCCTAACATATCCATGTGATCTCCCACTAGTCATAGCATTGACTCAGGACCTGCATCTTAATCTCCCTTAATATCACTGATGTAAATTTCCATAAAGGTTCCTGTTTGCCTTGGTGTCAACCTGTTGTGAAGGTGGTAAGGGCAGAAACACCAAGCCCTGAAACAGACCACTGAACTACCAGTACAGGACTTCTGCCAATGGGCAATGCCTGATGCTCCAAAGGAAGCGGAAAATCTCTATGCTGGGCCTGTTCCGTGGAACCTGAGCTTTGAGTTTTTATTGCCTGTGGAGCCATGGAATATTGTTATCGAGCAGAGCCTGTTTACATAGCGTCTTAGTAACAGGGAGAATCGAGCTAAAAAGCTTGACTGCAATAAAAAATAGGGGGGGTGGCAGGGGGAAGGCTGGGTTGAGATTTGGATATTCAGGGCCAGATCCACAAAGGTATGTAGGCCCCTAACTGCAGTTGATTTTAATGGAAGTTAAGAGCCTAAATACATTTGAGGATCTGGGCCTCAGTTCTCATTAATATTAATAGGAATGGGGCATTCTAAATCCCCTAGGTCACTTGAAATACTGAACCCTACAATATAAGCAAAAAGTATTATACTGATACTGACCAATAATAATATAATAATCATCTTTATTTGCCTTGCTTCTTCTGTATCTACACTACTGACTCAGTTGTCATTGGTTATCCCTTATAACTCAAAAAGAAGAACAGGAGTACTTCTGAAACCTGTCCTTATAACTCACTCCTCATTCGAGTCCATTCTCAAACCCCATTTCTTCAAGGAGCCTTATGAACTACATTTATATCTCTCTTATAAATGAAACAGACATAGTTACCGTCAAGCAGCATTCATTAGTCTCTGAAGTGACCATCTTGTCGGGGCCTCCTGCACTTCCTTCTCCACCCCATAGTATTCTCAATATAGATTGCAAACAATTTGGAGCAGGGATTCCATTGTCATCTGCTTTATTTAGTGCCATACATAGAGATCTACAGTGCTGCAGAACTACTAAAAAAATAATACAATTACCCCCTGGCCCAGTTACAATGTTTAGTGTAGATGGGAATTTAACCATATTGCGTAGCTGACCTAAAGTCCCAGAAAGTGGCTAAGGTCCCAAATACTCTGCTAATTGGAAGTGCGCTGTTACTTAATCTCCTGCCTCAGCTGCAAAGCCACAAAGACCCCCTCTTAGGGACAGAGATATAGCCCTCTCAGAAATTAACTGAAATCTACAACTTGTTTCACATCCGATGGGAACAACCTTTAGTAAATACCAACCTGGGTTGTAGTTGAACTGGCACCATGGAGATGAAAAGGCTCTACATCCAAATACCCACCCCCTGAATTCATCCAGGCGAACGTTTTAACCCGCTGTTATAAAATTCAAGTCCACTACGTAATGCACCATATGTGAACACAGGGGATTCTCAGTTTTATTTCCTTAATTCCCTGAGACCTGCAGTGACCCAAAGGGGAAAGTCCGTATGCAGACAGACAGACAAGAGACTAGATTCTCAACTGGAGTAAACCAATGGATGTCCATAGAGCTATGCTGATTTACCTCAGCTGAGGATCTGACCCAAGAAGTTATTAACTTCATGCATCGCATCTTCTCTTTTTGTCTAGCTATAGCTTATAGCAGACGAAGACAATAGGTCCAATATACCCAAATAAACGCAAACTTGGTGTTTTAGTTCAAAGAACATACTGTTCTTGTGAGTTCTTCATTTTTTTTGCTTCCAAGGCATTAAAACCCAGACAAACAGCACCAGCTGTAGCCTAGTTAAACTTAACAGTTCACAGGTGAGCGAGATTTATCCAAATCGATCCACTCTAGTCTAATATTTGCTCCTCCTTTGGGGGGAAGGGGGGGTTTCAAAGAAAAGGTCATGTGCCAGGGTGCACCTGCTCTGGCAAAACCACTCCTGGGCTTCCCCCAGGTGGAGCAGCCACCTTGGGGAACTGTATATCTGGCATTTGCCAGGGCAGCCACAACCATGCATTTTCCATCTTTCTCTTTTGATCGGTGTAGCGGGGTGGTCACCCACTCCTGCCTTAAAAGGCTTAAAACAGCCCAGGGAGAGGGCTGTGGCAGGGAAGGAAAAGCGGGCTGATTGGGGAAAGCAGCCTCAGTTGGGGGCCATGCCCCAATCAGGCCGAGGCTGGCTTAATGAGGGCCCAGCTGGCCCTTATAAGAGGGCTGGGGCCATAGACTCTCTCTAATTTTGAGAGAGAGGGACCTGGCTGCAGGGAGCTGAGAGAAGGTACCTGGAGTGGAGCAGGGCTGGGGGAAGGCCAAGGGAGCTGGGGAGCTCTAGCCTAGAAACCCCCCCAGGCTGTGGCCTAGTGGAAGGCCAATTAGGTACTGGGATTGCAGGGGGCAGGCAGAGGCAACAGGTCCAAATCCTCCTTGCCTATGATGAGTGGCTTTTACACTGCAGTCTGCCCCAGTGAGTGGGGGCTAGATGGTGATTGGCAGTAACCCATGACTGAGGCAAGGTGGGGATAGAGGGTTGGGGGGTTCCCCTGGGTGGGGAGACCCTGAGACTGCAGGGGTATTGCCAGGGGGCAGCACCCCAAAGACAAGGGGCACTGGGTCCTGGGAGGGACATGGTGACGGACCAGTGGTAGCGGGACACCGGCCCACAGAGGGCACTCCGGAGGCTGGAAACGCTGATTCCCTGGACGACCAGCAGGAGGCGTCGCAGTGGTGAGTCGTGCACCGTCACAATCGGTGAGGACAATCCAGTTAAAACTAACCAGATGAAGGGTCCACTCTCACGCCAAAGGACCGGAGACAAGTGGAGATGGAGCGTTGCTTTCAGTACCAGCTGCTTGGCTCCTTCATTTAGTTCGACTCTCCAAAGGGGTTGAAACCTCCTTTTCCAACAGCGGTCACTCTGTTCTTCAGGCAGCATTTCTGTACTTTGTGCCCTGCTTGGGAGAAACAGGAGCAAATTCCTTGTGGTCAGCCACAAAACCAGCTCATTGTCCTCCCTCAAATTCTCCTTTGCTGTGATGCCTGCAAAAAACTTGACACCGGTTGGACAGCTGGTGGGCTGAGACGGCTGCCTATCATGCTAACCAATATCGTCTCATTCTTTCGCTGTAATCCCCCATCTGTCAGTATCCACCTGTTGTTTCTCATCTTTTACTTAGATTGTAAGCTCTTTGGGGGTAAGGATAGTCTTTTTGTTCTGTGTTTTGTACAGCACCTAGCACTGTGGGTCCTTGTTCGTGACTGGGACTCCTGTGTTACCATAATACAAATAATAATCCTGTTTTTCAGCACACTGGCACATTTAGCCTCTAAGCTCCAGCATATCCCGTTCTTTGCCCCTTGACTGAGACTCGATGTCATATGCAGAGCTCCTCTTACAGAGATTACTTTACAGTTCATTTTCATGAGTGATGCTCAGACTTTGCAAACCCAAGGGACACAACCAGCCTCTGGGTATGTGGAATTTGGAGAATCAGGGTTGTACTCTTCCAATTTGTAGAGCTTAGAACAGGGCACTGGGAATCGGGACGCCTGGGTTCTCTTCCCAGTCATGCCACTGACTCACTGTGTAAACTTGGGTAAGTCACTTATCCTCTCTGTGCTGCAGGTTCCTCCCCCTGCATCTGTAAAATTGATACAATAAAATGGACTTAGGCAGCATTGAGAGGGTTAATCCATTAACATGTGTAAAGTGCGCGAGCTCCTCAAATGAAAGGCCCTTTAGAAGTGCAAAGTATTATGATCTCTTTGGCCTTTGAAGAGCAACTCACGCGGTGGCTACTGAGACGTTTCCAACCAGGAAGCTCCAAAAAAGCTTTCATCTGAATACAAAAATCCGTAAAGAATCTCCGCAGGAAAGGAGCAGCCGGTTCAGAGCTGGTGTTAGTGAGCGAAACTGTTGAAGACGGCGGAGTTGCACCGACTTACATCGGGTCAGAATTTGGCCTGGCACGACTGACGGCATCATGTTGTGTGGTAAGAAGCGACCGATGCAAGCTCTTAGAGAACTCCAGCGCCTGTCATCAGAGACTGCATTGTGCTTCCTGATATCAATAATCTTTCAAGGCAGCTCCCTGCCTAGGTGGAGTGTAGGGAGACAGGCATGGAGCCTCGTTTGTGCTGTCCCTTTCCCACAACTTTGGTTTCGAGTCCACGGAGGGGTGGGCTGACCTGGAGGGCCTGGTCTTAGTTACTTTGTTTTGACACTGGGGGCCGGGATTGGTGTGGGGGGTGGGATGAAGGTGGTTTTAAGACACATGTGCATTCCATGTATTCTGGAAGGCCCCTGGGATAAGGTAGCCCTGAGGCAGCTCTAACTTATGCTTTGTGCCCCATGGCCCCCAGGAAGCAGAGACTAGTCATAGCATAATGTTCTCTGGCCATGTCCTTGACCCAGCCTTTTGCTGGGGGCTGGGAGCAAGACCTTTACATTAATGCCACACCTGCATAGGGGGATCCTCAAAAGGCTCTTTTCACTTCAAGGCCCCTTTATTCTGCCGGAGCAGAAAGGGGCCCATGAGTGACTGAGCACCAGCCCTGGAGAGTTTAGTGCTTCATGACTGTCCCCCGTTGGGCTGCACCAACACTCCCTTTTTTTTTTGGTTACGATTTCCCATCTCTGGTGGTAGCAACAGCAGGCGCTCCCACAACTCCACCAGAGTTGTGAGCATGACCGTGCCTAGCCCTGTTCACCAGCCCGCCCGCTGTTGGTGTCTCCACTGTGCTGGCTAATGAGAGGGTCCTGCAGCTGCACCAAGAAGGGGTTTCGTTACTTGAGGTTGTTGTAATGTGGCACTTCTGCGAGCAGCAGCAGGGAGCAGCGGGCCAGGCCCATCAAGAGAAATTTGGGGCCTGGTACATCGTGTTTGCTAGCACCCCAACCCCTCCCATTTCACTTTATTTACAGAGATGTCGGGGGTGGGGGGGAAGGCCCGGTACAGTTGTCCCCCCTTCACGCCTCTCTCAACAGCCTTGCAGAGCACTACGCTGAGTGGGAGGGTGTGGTTTATAGTGGGATGATGTATGCAGTGGTCAGAGACTGGCCTCCACTGATGAGGGCATTGATCTGCTTCGCTGAATTCTCATTGGGGGAGATGCTGGTAGCACCCGTTACAGGCAGGTCTGGTAAGTACAGCATCGTTATTCATCGTTACTAATATTTCTGTAGCACTGCCACCTAGATACCCCAAGAAAATTTGCGCCCCCTGCCCCAACGAAACTTCCACTGTCAGTGGACAAAGGGTGGGAGAGGGGAAGTGACTAGACCCCAGGACTGCAACATGCCAGGTTACCGTGCTGCCCTGCCCTCACCGTGTCCCACTGCACCCTCTCACTGCTTCTTGGGTGAAACCATGGAAATCAGTCACCAGGTTTGTCAGCTGTTTCCAGCCCCAGAATTGAAGCCAACACATTTTTGAAAGGGGAACCACCTGAAAATACCTCCTTGGAGGCTCTGGGCATTGACTGCCCCGAGTGAGAATATTGCCTCCAGCACATTGGACCACAATGCCTGCGCTTTTGTTCCTCTGCCATCCCATCTTGCTCAGGCAGCCCAATTCACCTGGCGTCTCTTATTAGTTTTGGATTCCAAAAACTAGTTCCCTGGCTCTTGAAATTTACGAACAGGCCCCTTTTCCGCCGAGTCACCAAAGGTGCCAAGATGTATTTTAGGAACCGTTTTGCTTCCAGGTTTGACCTCGGTACTGCCAGAGCAGCCACTGCCGGGAATGATTAGGATTGCTAGATGTCTGCCCGGATCCCAGGACGAGGCTACTTCACAGAAGGGCTTGAATTGCAGTGACAGGACCACAAAGTTGCAGAGCTCCAGACGAAATTCACTTGACTGGAGCAGCAGCACTGAGATGCATATGGGTAGGTGAAATACGTGCACGGCTGCTGGGGCGGGGGGGGGGGTGCAGCTTCTGGTTTTGCATCCTGAGCTTAGTCTTCGAACGCTCTGCAGTCGGATTATTAGAGCTAGACATGAGGTGAGCTGCAAAGTTGGCTCCTGGGTGTGCATGTCCTTATTACTCTGTGTTATGGGAGGCAGTGTGGTCTAGTGGATAGAGACTCAGGAGACTTGGGTTCTAGTTCTGGCTCTGTTGCTGGGTGCCTCAGTTTCCCGGTCTGTAAAATGGGGACAATAATACTGACCTCCTGTGCAAAGTGCTTTTAAATCGATAGATGAAAAGGGCCAGGTGTTATTTGCATTGGGGTAGCGTTTAGGAGCCCCAGCCAGGGATCAGGACCCCAGTGTGCTAGGTGAGCAAAGATGGTCTCTGTCCCAAACAGCTTACAGTGACAAGAAGACAAGAGACAACAGGTGGCTAGAAACAGACAGGGGAGCACCAGGAAGCGATGAGACAGTATTGGCCAGCATGGTGGGCTGTAGTTTCAGCAAACCAGCAATCTAACTGTTGTCAAGTTTTTTGTAGGCATCACGGAAAAGGAGAGTTTTAAGGAGGACAAAGAGGTGACTTTGTGGGTGTCTACGGGGAGCTCCTTTTGAGCTTGAGGGGCAGCCTGGGAGAAACCACAAAGGGGCTTGTTTGCACGGTCACCCCCAATTTAAGTGGATTGGGGTTAGCGGTTTGGGCCAGCCCATCTGAAAGAGCTACATTTCTTGGGGACGGTGTTGCACTCAGCTGTTCAAGTCCTGAAGCTCTTTGCACCATTTGCATCTAGCCAGACTCACATTCGAGTCACCGGAGGGCCTGATTCTCTGTTGCCTTGCATGTTGCACAATCCTTTACGCCAAGGGAAAATAGATCTAAATGCTACCAGGTCAGAATGGGCAGCGTCTTTCACTCACGTTACACCAGTGCAAATGACCGTGCAAGGAGCAGGCCAGTGAAGCTGAGGATGAATTTGCCCTTGTTTTTCAACCGCTATTATTAAAGCTTGATTGGTGACACAGAGACTGGGCGGGGGCGGGCAGTGCTACAAAACCAGAGTCCTACAAACCATCCGCTAACGGGGATAGTGACAAGGTGAAAATTGTGCTGGCCGAGTGAAAGTTCAGCATAAAGCAGGTTCATGCAGGGTTCCCATGCTTGTGCTGACAGCCCGGCTGCATATATATTGGAGAGAGCTGCATTAGCAGCAGCTTGGATTCAGTTGCCACATATGGCGGGAATATTGACCTGCCGCCCCATCGTGCTAGATAGCGCCAGAGTGGGACACGTGCTGTTAGGAAGCAAATGGAGGAAGCTTAGCGGCAGTGTGTGCATCTCTCTGTGTCTCCTCCTGGAACCAATTCAAGGTCTCTCATATTTACTGTGACACTTAGCCTGGTGCTGTCTCACCTCTTGTGATTCCACCTGACCCACCACGCTGAGCTAGGGTGGGCTTGTTCCCCATGTGTAAAATGGCCTCGCCATCAGTGAGAATCGGGGTTTTTTGATGATGATGATGTGTGTGCCGTCACCACAGCTGCTGCGTTTCAGCCCAGAAGTGGCCGCATTTCAGCGGCAGAGCAGAGACGTCCCTCTGCGTGGCCCCTTTAGGTTTGTCAATCTCTTTGGAATGAAAGGGGCTGTGGAAATGTAAGCCGATGTTATCTGAACTGGGAGGAAGCCCCGTCTCTCTGCTCCCGCTGTGGTGTTGGCGGAGGTGAGTTCATTGACAAATAATTTCTCCCGGGCTATGCAATCAGAGGGCCTTAAATAAGAACTGGCAGAAAAGGGACAAGCAGACTTTTTATTTTTTCTTACACTCTGAGCCTCTCGCGTTGATCTGTGTGCTCCAGGCTGCTGGAAAGAAGCAAACCCTGCAAGTGCTGAGAAAGGAAAATCCCACACAACACACTAGTGATGGGGAGCTGGGACCATCTGAAATCCTGTTTCGGTTGATTTCTGTAAAATCACAGTCAATCAGAAAGATCTTTGCTTAAACACCGCAGTGAAAATCAAGCCCGGCCTCACAGGGGCCGACCTTGAGGGCACAGCCTTTCCTTTCTTTGCTAGACTTTTCTATGCCTCCGACACGATAAACAATCCTTTTGTGTCCGACATAAACACCACCAGGTTGCTGGACAAGAACAAAAGCTGCGATTCATTCCCTGGGTCAGCTGAGCTGTCCACATGACGAGCCCCATCCTGCCTTGACTGACGTGGACGGTTGCCACTGAAACAGGCCTGAGAGCAACAGCTCCTCTGATTAGAAGAGCAGCCTTGGATTGGAGGAGGGGGCCCCACTCTGCATACGGTGGGACTCCTTATAAACTCATGGAGGATAACATGTTGGTGGGCTTGAAACCGAAGGAGACTGAGAGGGTAGCGTGGATGGAAAATGGAAATATATGGCACAAAGCTAAGAAGCAAAGCTTCTCTCCCGATCCTGCAAAGGCGTCCTCATGGGCAAAGCCTATGGGCCTTGTGGTCATTTGCAGCAAGCCCTGGATTGGGGAAGGGGCGGCGGATGTGCTCTGCTAGTTCTATGAGAAGAAATAGAGCTGAAGCCCTAAGCAAAGGGCCCAAACCAGGTTCTGGGCATCGTGTCACTTCTTCCTGGGCGAAGGGCTCAGCTCCAGAAGCCTCACGGGCACTGAATGGGCATATGGTGCCTAATGCAATGGGGCTCCAGTCCATGAGTGGGCACCTAAGGGTACCTCAACGCTGCATGGCAAAGGGAGAACCTGCCCGTGAGGAATTGGTGTTTTCAAGCGTGAGCGTCTACCCTGCATCGTAAATCTGGGTTTACAATTGCTGGACCCAGATCTCCCAGCCATGCTAACACGTCCACCCAGACCTTCTGATTGGGCGCTGTGGCTTGAGCTGTGTCCCTGGTGCAAAATGGCAGGGTTTGGATCAGAGTCTCAGCGAGACTTGGGCTTGGACTCCCCTCTCCAGGTGGGTCCTAAGACCTGGGTCCTGAGCGCTGGCTGACCGGAGTCAGACAGATTTGTGTGGGAATGGGAGGGGGGTTGGTTGGGCTCAAACCTGAGTCTGGGCGCAGGTTTACCTTGCAGTGTAGACATACCCTCATATAATAGAAAACGGAACTGTGTGGGATAGACCTTTCTGTCTGAAAAATGACTTTTCCCCTTTATTAATGTTATGAAAGGTCCCTTCAGTCCTCAGTTAGGCGGCTAGCAAGGGAGCTGATCAGTGCCTTGGGGGCTGGCTCTTTGGCCCATAGAAACTGAAACCCATCAAAGCATCGCTGAGGGGTTAGCTGGTTCCAGCCTCTCGTCACTACTGACGTGAGCTGGATTGGACTAGGTGACCTCCATATCCTGGCTTTCCAGCCCCCTGAGCAATACAAGCCCATTCATCAGGGTTTGGTGGCTTAGTTTTGGCTTTCTACAGCAATATGACTGGGCTGGAACATTGACATTGGCAGAGCGGTGAGGTTCAGTGGCTCCGGGGCTCAGCCAGGAGTAAAGACAGCTGGGTTTGATTCTTCACTCTGCTGCTCACCTCCTGCATGACTATAGGGAGGTCACCTTGTGCCTCAGTTTCCCCATCTGTAAAAGAGTGGTGATGATACTGACTTTCTTTTGTAACATGCTTTGAAACCTATGGATAAAAATGATATAAGAGCTAAACATTATTATAGACAGAAGCCAAGGTGCTATTCCCCACTCTGGTGCTAGTAAAGAGAGGAAGAAAGGGAGGTGTGTGTGGTACTGTGGGATTCAGGCTCAAAGTACAAAGCTTGGCTTCATCTTGCACAGAAGATAGCAACCTGTTACTACAGCTAATCCTCTAGCTTAAGGGGGAGGGATCTGTGCTTTGGGGCTGAAGGTCTCCTCTGCAGTTGAAATCCTACTGATGTTCCCTAGGGGGAGTTGTAAAAATAAACTACCTCTACGCTGCTCAGCCCCAGATGTTGGGATCACACACCTGGATAGCTACTGAAATGCAGCCACTTCTGGGGTGGAACTCTTCAGCATGACACAACATTGCCCCTTAATGCAAATGATATGTTGATTACTATTGGCTGATGGAGGGGCTAGAAATAAGAACTAACTCTACCCCCACCAAACACACTCACCAAAGCAACTAAAACTGATAGCTGGAGAATCAGTCCTGGCAAATCACTTGTATTAGTAATGCCTGGACTCTAGAGGCCCCAGCTATGATCACTCTGCTGTGCACTGCACATGTCCCTAGTAAGTGCTAAGCCCTGCCTCAGGTCTCTTTCCTCTCCCACCCTCTGTGGATGGTAACAGACACACGGAGAGGGAAAGGGACTTGCCTCTAGTCACAACAGGTTGGAGCCGGGAACAGAAACCAAATCTCCCTCCTGAGTCCCAACCCAGCACCACATCCACCAGACGCCTGCAGGGGGCGGTGTGAAGCCTTGCTGTGCTGTCCCTTGGGCCTGATCAAACCAGTCAGAAAACCAGCCAAAGTACCAGGGGTGACCCAGGCTCCGTGGCTGTGCTGGGATTGTTGCGGGCACCCTAGCACATAGGTTTGGTTCTAAACAATGCTGGCAATAGAAATGTTTTGGAGATTTTAAGACGTTATTCTACCCAATAAAAATTAAGGCATCCAGCAATGTGGGGCACCTCAATTTTTAGGGACCCAAAATGAGACACGCCCCCCGGCCCAGAAAAGGGACTGGTTAGCAGGGAGTGGGTGCTCTAGGGAAGCGGAGGCTAGAAAAAAGAGCATCAGATACATGTAGGTGCTAGAAGGCCAGTCCCATGGCTGCAAACGCTCTTCCCTGCCGTGTTTGCTGTTAGCAGTGCCCCCAGTGCAGAGAGGCACATCTTTAGCCAGACTCTGGATTGACAACTCATTCCTCTAGTTGACAATTTTCAATCGAAGATGGTTTTCAACCCACAAAAAAAATTTCACACTAGTCCTGACTCCGAGTCCCTTGCTCCTTGGGGAGTTATTTCTGGCAGCACAAAGTGCATGCAGAAAGCTACCCCAGGGGAACAGTAACATTTTGCATGGATGTAAAGGACCGTCCAAGGTGCAGGGCAATGGAGAATCAGCTTTCCTGCATCCTGCTCTAACCACTAGACCCTGGTGTCTGTTAGCGCCTGCCCACTGGCATGCAGAATAAGCGCAGCTAGCACATGCTGTATGGATTACACCCTGCTGACATGCTGTGATGGGGTCCAGGCTACTGTTGCCCTCGGTGCTTTGGTTTGATTTTAAACTTTGATGTGTAGCTGCAGGCCAGTCGCTCAGCGCTGCCTCCTCCCTCGCTCACCAGAGCTGGGGGAAAACGTGGGCCTATTACACATGCATTGCAGTGAGGTCTCCTTCCTACGTTGGCAGGGTTCTCTCAGCCTTGAATAACTCCCCGTCGCTGCAGGACAGATCCTGACCTCAGTCGCGCCTGTGCGAAGCCAGGGGCCACTAGAGTTACTCTGGGCCGGCGGCAGAATCCCATGCGGCGTGGCTATCGGAACCTCTGCTTGGCTTTGGGAGATGCATCCTCCCTGCCTTTAAAAATAAAATGAATGGCAGCTGATGTGGTGCATTTTCAGCATGCCTCGCCTGTGAGCGCTGGCAGCCTACGGCCGGGGGAATGCAAAGCACTTGGTGCCCCTTAGCCCATACGGAACAAGCCGTCCCTTTCCTTTCAGGGTCTGAGCGCCAGGGCAGCCCACAGAGCATTGTTCCCTCTGCTCCCTCATCTTCTATGCCCCAGACTTCCTGGGGCACCCAGGCCAAAACGATTGCAGAGGAGGAAGAAGGAGCTTTTATGATTTCATGGCAAAGGCTTAGGCATCCCCCCCCCCCCCCGGTGGTTAAAAGGATTCCAGACTGGAAAGAGGACAGAGTGGAGGGGGCAAGGGATACTGGGTATGAGTCAATGACCTTTTGGAAGGTCCTGCTTAAGGGTCTGATCCTGTCAGGTGCTGAGTGGATAAGGAAAAGTTATTTACTTATTCCCATAATACAAGAACTTGGGGTCATCAAATGAAATTAATAGGCAGTAGGTTTAAAACAAATAAAAGGACGTTCTTTTTCACACAGCGCACAGTCAACTTGTGGAACTCCTTGCCTGAGGAGGTTGTGAAGGCTAGGACTATAACAGCGTTTAAAAGAGAACTGGATAAATTCATGGTGGTTAAGTCTATTAATGGCTATTAGCCAGGACAGGTAAGGAATGGTGTCCCTAGCCTCTGTCTGTCAGAGGGTGGAGATGGATGGCAGGAGAGAGATCACTTGATCATTGCCTGTTAGGTTCACTCCCTCTGGGGCACCTGGCATTGGCCACTGTCGGTAGACAGGATACTGGGCTAGATGGACCTTTGGTCTGACCCGATACAGCCTTTCTTATGTTCTTGTGAGTTCCTTCAAATCTTATTGACTGCAGTGAGACAGCTTGCCAGAGGAAGGATCTCAAGATGGGGCCATTAGTCCATATAACACAATATCATACTTAAGAGCAACCACATTCCCCGGGCCTCAGACATTTCCACTAGCTTTGCAATGGGTTAGCCCTAAGGCCCTGCTCCTGCCCCCAATGAAATCCATAGCAAAAATCCCAGTGATTTCAAGAGGAGCAGGATTGGGCCCCAAATCACTTTCCCTGCTCGATCCAGCCCCTTCCCTGAATTTTCACTGCTGCTGGTGCAAGAGCCTTCTCCTCCGCAGCTCCTGCCATATGGAACATTCTCCCTGCATTGCTGTACGTCAGCATCTCAGTGACCATTACGCAGACCTTACTCAGGGCTCATCCACATGGTGAGTTAGTGCACAGAAAGCCAGGACGTGAAGCTACAGCGTGCCACTTTGCTGCGCACTAACTCACCATGTGGACACTGCTACTGTGCAGTGAAAGTCCTGGAGTGATGGTAAGTGACCACACCGTGCGTTAGTGCATGGCCCTGTACATTCACACCCTGGCTTGCTGCACACTAACTCACCATGTAGCTGCTGTGGGGAGGGTTGCACTGAGGAGCTTCTTCGTAGTAGGTGGGGGCTTCAGGATAGCGCTGTGTTGTTTGTGCAACAGACAGAGGCACCATCAACTAACAATCTCCAAAAGTAGCAATTGCTTGCTCTTACCTAGAGGCCACAACCAACATCAGGGCCCCATTGTGATAGGTGCTGCACAGTCACATAACAAGAGACATCCCTGCTGCAAAGAGCTTGAAATCTAAATAGGCAAATGAAGCCATATCCCCTTTTTACTGATGGCGAATTGAGAAATGATGTGACTCCCCCGAAGTCACACAGAGAGATGCTCTTGGCAGAGCCAGAAACAGAACCCAAATTTTCTGAGTTCCAGCCCAGCATTGTAACCCCACATGACCATCCGGCTTATCAATTACATTCTCAAATTCTCCCTTCGGGCTGAAATTTTCCATGCTTGATCTCAACCTATCAGAGGGGTAGCCATGTTAGTCTGAATCTGTAAAAAGCAACAGAGGGTCCTGTGACACCTTTAAGACTAATAGAAGTATTGGGAGCATAAGCTTTCATGGGTAAGAACCTCACTTACTTGCATCTGAAGAAGTGAGGTTCTTACCCACGAAAGCTTATGCTCCCAATACTTCTGTTAGTCTTAAAGGTGCCACAGGACCCTCTTGTTTATCTCAACCTAGAGGCTATACCGTGGAGCAAAATCCACAGAGCAATTAATAAGTTAGTGAAACAGTAGAATTTTGGGGGGGGGAGGAGAGGGGGTTAATTTTTTTTAAATGTATTTGCTGAACTAAAATGGATAAAGACTAACACGGCTACCACTCTGAAATATTCAAGTAACCCCTCTGCCTAGAACCTACAGTCATGGGGCAAGAGATCAGGTCTTTGCTGAACATGTGCTAGAATGTAAAATTCACTACCGTTTTGCATCTGTCTGTGTCTTCCTCACAACTCCTAGACATCATTATTCCCTTATCACACCCAAAGAAAACCCCTCATGTGCTCATTTCTACTGTTTCAGCAAGTGTTTTTTTTCAGAAATGCAGTCTCTGCACCAACCCCAACCATTCAAAAATCATGAATCAGCCCCGCCCCCGCAAACTATGAAATTGGCTTAAAAATAAGCATTACTTTTTAAATGATCTTTTAAATTAATACTTTTGGGTCTTTCCCTTTGCTTTGGTGGTTTCTGAACTTTTAGGCTACCGTTGGGATCATATTTTCCAGCATTTCTCTAGAACCATAAAGGCTAGAAACTTTCTGGTTTGTTTGTTTGATTTTTAATGAAAGCTGAGATACTCACCTAGTCACGCAAAAAGAACAGGAGTACTTGTGGCACCTTAGAGACTAACAAATTTATTAGAGCATAAGCTTTCGTGGACTACAGCCCACTTCTTCGGATGCATATAGATCACATGCTTCCAGAAGCTGGGGCTTTGAGAACACCAAATATCATGAGACTTGTAATACAATCTCAAATTAGCAACAAATACTTTTTGGCCTTGACAGCTTGAGCGAGGGAGCTGATCTAACAAGCAGCTTGTAAAGGCCAGGGGAAGTATTTCTGTCGGCAGGGTGGGAGAACGCTACTCCTGGCAGTTGCTGCCCTTGGATGTTCTGGGGGTGGGTGGGGGGTGCATTATACGGCAAAGCTTTTTGCACCCCCAGACTTTAAGGCCAGAAAGGACCATCGTGATCATCTAGTCTGCCCCCCTGCGCATGGCAGGCCACAGCGCCTCACCCACCCACCCCTGTAATAGCCCTCTAGCCTGGGGCTGAGTGCCTGGGGGGCACTGGACAGCGTTGTGGTGGGGGCTGCAGGGGGTTGTGTCGGGGATGCTGGGGGCGGGAGGCTGCCAGGGAGGCGATGCATTGCACGTGGCGAGGGGTGCAGGGTGACTGCACGGGGGAAGGGCCGCACGAGGTGGTGCACGGGGCGGGGGCAGGCGTGGCGGCTGCTGTCGCGCGCCAGGGGCGCGAGCGCGCCCCCTGCCCATCAAGCCCACACCCGCCTCCACGGGCCGCGCAGGCGCAGTGCGGGGGGAGTGGCGGCGCAGCGCTGTGATTGGCCCCGGGCCGGGGGTGGGCGGTGCCTGAGTGTCCCGTGTCCCCGGGAAAGACGTCCGGGCGGAAACCCGGGGGGCGGAGGGTTCGGAGCGGCGCACACCCCCCCCTCCCCCAGACGGGAGCGAGCGAGGCGAGCGGCGAGCAGGCGGCGGCGGCGCAGCGAGAGGGTCCCGGAGCGGCCTCCGCCAGACACCCGCCCCCGGGCGGGGACCCCTCAGCGCCGGCCGGCCGGGGACCCCGAGCGCGGGGATGGAGCTGGAGCTGCCCACGGGTAACTTACCCCGTCCGGGTCCCCCCTGCCGAGCCCCCCCCAATGGCTCCTCCCGGCCCCCCCCGCCGAGCCCCCCAATGCTCCCTCCGGGTCCGCTGCCGCCCCCCTCAATGGCTCCTCCCGGTCCCCCCCATCTCCGCCGACCCCCCAATGCTCCCTCAGTCTCCCCTGCCGCGCCCCCCTTTCGGTCCCCCCTCCGGGTCCCCTGCCGCCCCCCCC
>NC_048321.1:8092457-8178602 GCF_013100865.1 Trachemys scripta elegans
TCCGATCTTCTCTAAAGTGGTTAATATGACACCCCCCCCCCCGTCAACCCCTCCCAGGTCTCTGACTCAGCCCCTCCCTAACCTCTCCCCGTTCTCGCCCTTAACTCTGCCCCCACGACCCCCTGCCTCGTCTCCCCGCTCCCCTCCCATAGCCCTTTTCCCCAACCCCTGGCCTCAGCCCCTTCCAGCAGTCCCTACTCACGGGTCTTCCCCCTCATCCCAGGACCCCCAGCCCTGGCCCCCTCCTTCCCAACAGCACTCCCCCACTGCTCCCTTTAACTCCCTTCCCTGCCCCTGCGGCCTTATTCCCCGATATCCCACCTTAGGGTGACCAAACAGCAAGTGTGGAAAACCGGGACGGGGGTGGGGGGTAATAGGCGCCTATAGAAGAAAATGCCCCAAATATTGGAACTGTTCCTATAAAATAGAGACATCTGGTCACCCTATCCCCCCATCACTCCCAGCTGTTCCCCACGGTGCCCACAAGCGGGCCAGCTGGCTACGCAGTACTAAGAAAGGTCCTCGCTCGCCCTCACTCACTTCGCTCCAACTCTCCCTTTCCTCCTCGCACCTCTCACTACAGCTTCCTCCCTCTTTCCTCCTTTGCTTCAGCACCAGGCAGGGGCCAACTCTCCCTCTCCTCCGCCCCCTTTCTGGCTGATGATTTTCCCCTTCTCGAGTTTTGTTTTTCTGTGTTATCTCCTTGACTCTTATTATTTTTCATTACGCTTAAGGGTGACTTTGCTGGACAAACAGCTGCAGGCAGTGTTTGCTTTGTGGACTCTCTCTCCTGTGATAAGCAGTTAGGGACCCATGTGTCTGAAGCCTCAATGCAAGGTTTAATTTGTTTAATTGGTCTCACTAAACTTTCTCTCTTAGGCTAGTCAGCTCTGATAAATGAGGTTGAAATTGGGTAACATCTTCCTTAGGCTACACTGGTCACAATGTCATTAGCTTTGAAACAGCTTTATCTTAAGTGCTGTTGTTGTGTCCTCAGAGGGTTGTTTTGGTTTTCTAATACAGTGTCTTTTCAGTCTTGGTATGAAAGGTTGATGAGCTGCCCTCTTGTTTTTAGAATGCTATACAAGTGCTAAGTTAGTATTAGTAGGGTGAAGCTGTGTGTGTGTGTGTGTGTGTGTGTAACACAAACCTGTTAACTTGAAGTTGCAATGCAAACAGAAACTTTAGGAGATGCTGATGACTAAGGCTGATTTCCTGTGTCTGTAATTCATAGGTTAACTGTGGATAGGGGTGAACATAATGGGGATTCCTAGCCCTATCTGTTTACTACTCTTGTGTATTTTTAGACTGGCTACCCTCAGTGGCTCACAGCAGTTGTAAGATGGAAAAGCTATATTATACCATCAAGTCCAACCCTGTCTTCTGCACCTTATCATGCATCCACAGGGTTATAGGTGAATGATCATGCATTCACCTATATCTGCATCATTGGTTTTTCTCTTGAATTCAAAAGAAAAATGGGTGTTTACTCCCAGTGTTTACTCACGATGTAAAGTGTCTGTCTTTTACTTTCAGTTCTATTTATCTCTTGATCTTTTGACTAATTCCAATGTAGTAAAGAGTTTGTCACATGCGCTCAACTGGGGACTTTGCACTGCCCGGGCAGGGGGATGGACTTCATCAAAGTTTCTAACTCTTATGATGCATCAGTAATTATTGGCACCTTCAGTATACTAGGGCTTTCATGAACAAAGATGCAGGTGAGGTTCCTGTCCTGAGAATTTTAATGATGACTCCAGGGATATGTTACCTATGTTAAGGCCTGAAGTTGAAAAGAAGTATGCAGTTGAACATCTTTATTTTTGGTAAAGATATATTCGATGACCTGGATAAAGTGGGAGCAAACTTCTAGCAAATTTAATTAATGAGTTTCCTCCCAAATACTACCCAAGAGAACCTTTCAAAAAAATCAAGCCTTCATGTTTGCATTCTGCAAAATAGTTCCTAATTGGGGCATGCTCTGAAATAGCCCAAGATTCTACTATAATATTTTGTCCTGCCGGAAATGCTAGTGCATATGTTAATCCTAATGGAAGTCAATAGCTGCATAAATGTCTGTGTCTGAAGTCTTGCTGCTCAGTCAGTGATTTCTAACTTGGTCTTGACTAGGACCCTGGTCTTGCAAAGAGCTCCACTTCGCCAGACTCCTGGTGAAGCCATTGGGGCTCTGTGCAGGCAGAGGGCTCTGTCTACCTGTGCCAAGCTTATTGCAGGATCAGGGCCAAAGTAGTTTAATAAAGAGCACTAAGGAGCTGACCTGGAGTGGTGCTGAACAATCTCAGTTCCCACGGTGGTCAGTGGAAGTTGGGGCACCTTGCAGGTTTAGATTCTGGGACAGAATAATCAACTTTTATTTTCTGCAGATGGCAGCCAAGTCAAACAAGATGTCATTTTGTTTTATGGTCCTATAGAAATGAAATAATCCGTTTTTGCACGATTATATTAATATTAAGGAAAAGATCGAGTGGGGATAAAGCCACTATGAGAAGTCCAAAAGCGTTGTTCATTTCTCATTTGTCATGAATAATAAATACTACTTTTGAGTGACAGTGGCACCCACAGGGTGCGATGGTTCTCCGTTGTGCTAGGCACCCATTGCACTTCTAGATCCTGCCCCAAGGAGCTCATAGCTAAGATAAAATGCAGGTGAGTGAGTGAGGATAAGGGCAGCAGTGACAGGAAGTAGTGCAGAACTTTCAGGTTTGAAGGTTGCTTTTTAATGATAAACAAGCGGGACAGTGATGTCACTGGTTACTTCTGGCCACCTGCCTCATCGTGAGGTTATTAAAATGTTTTCACTTGCAAGGGAGTAAGAACTAGTCATTTTAAATCTGTTTAGGCTACTCTGATGTGGACCAAATAGGATTAATATTAACAAACTAGAAATCGACATGGCTTGCAAATGCCATCTTTGTATGTAAATACTACTTTCTGATATAAATCAGAATGGACTATGCTATCATCCTGCCTGGTCGCACTAAGGATTTCGTTTTATTAGAAGCTATTGTCTGTCATGTGCCTGCTATTTTTAATGGTGCCAAATACGAGCTAGAGATGCATCCTGCTGATAAATGTTGTGAAGCAAGGCTTTATATTGCAGTGCAGCATGCGCTGTGTGCGTATGAGTATACAGGCTAGAAGAAATTCATTGCCTTGAAGTGAGCGTAGTGAGGGAATGACAGGTTTAAAAACAAGAGCTGAGTTTACAAGTCTTAATCTGATGAGGAAAGGGAGTTTCTTGCCTTGATAATTAAAGGTTACCTCACTGCAGAACAGTAGATTCTGTGTGCTTTCACTGTGGGTGAGAGGGCTCATGACTCACCGACTTCATCTGTTGAGCACCCTGGACAAACCCATGCTTAAGGGAAACAGTCCTTGCATTGATGTTCGATAGTGGGAGTCACTATGTGAGGAATGCAATAACGGGACAGGTATTCTGTATGGTTTCAGGAGGCAGTGTTGTCTAGTGATTACACTAGAGACATAGGACTGCTGGGTTCTATCTGATGGCTGCCACTGAGTTGCTGTGACAATTTATGATCAGTTTACCTGTCTGTAAAATGGGAATAATACTTAAGCATTCCTGAGTGTTAAGGTGTAGGAGTGAAACCTTTCCTTTTGCTTTTGTTTGGTGATGAGCTCCTGTGTCCTAATAACCAAATGCTACCACAGGTTAGCAAGAATGGCAGTCTTTGCTCGGGAGATATCCGATGGTGAAAAAGGAGTGTGTTGCTAATGAAAAATAAGATGTACTGGCAAAGTAGTTGTGTGGCAGTTGGAACAGCTGCCACCTTTTGCATCTCCCTTTGTGGAATGCCAGTTTGGAAGAATTTTTTTTAAAATGTCTTTCCATTTTTATGTACTAAAGAAGTCAACTTATACTGGGAGTGGGTGAATTCAGCTGGTAGTGTATTTAAATTGATATATTTTAAAGGTAAATCCAAGGAAGAAATCTGTTATGCATGCACATCTTTAAGGGCTTGTTCCCTCCCTTCCTGTCTTCTGGTTGATCCTGCCATGAAGTCATAGACTCTATTTACAGTTTCCCCATCATTGCCATAGCACCAGACTGTGGTGCTGCAAAAAACACTGTTATAACTTCATTGCAGGACGGAGCAACAGGAAACACTATACTGCGTGGTGGGGAGAGTTATACAAGCACAAGGAGTCAATTATAGAAATTAGGGTTGAGGACCTTTTAGGTCCCATCTAGCTCATCCCCTAATCAACACGGGATTAAGCCCTGTAATACGTTTTCTGATGCATTGTCGAGCCCTCTTGCTTTCGGAGACTGCTCCATAGTTTAATGAACTTCCAGATACTCAGAATTAACTTTCATTTGTTTAACTTCATCCTATTTATTTGTAATTCTATCTGTCCTCCTAAACTGCTTTCCCACCAATGGATGCAATCCTAACTTTGTTGAAATAAATTGAGTCAGGATTTCACCATTTGTGTTTTATGCATGTGAAATTCCTCCAAACTTAATATAAGTGTTTGCAGGTATGAGTGGGTTATATTTAGCTCTGTAAACTTTCCTCCGGACTTGGTCTCTCCAGCGCCTTAATTTTTGTTACTCTTCTCCAGAGTTTGCTATCTTTCTGATGAGACCACTTAAAGTTCTGGGCATCCCAGTGCCAGAACCATATATAAAGCAATAGCTAATCTTTGTTCCCTGACATGATGGTTTTGCAGTCTAAAATGGCATTGCTATCTTTTTTGGTCAGTATTGCAAAAAGAGATGCTGAATATCAGGCAAATAAATATCTTTGCCTAAATATTTTTTTCCTCAAGTGTCACAGCTGTAAAAGTTCTTTAAACAGGTTGACCATAAGTTACTCTTTAATGTGTCCTGTAAGCTGTATGAAAACAGAAGAAATATCTACACTGTCCAGAAGTTTACTAAATCAAAGATAGTATATGTAAGAGTCAGTGCCTAATAGTGTAGTTAAATCTCTTACAGTCTTATTTTCAGAGGTGCTGAGTGCACTCAGCTCCTATGGGAGGTCAGTGAGAACCGAGATGGCTCAGTAGTTTTGAGAATCGGGTCACTAAGTATTTCCAGCCTAAACCCTGATTTTTATGCAGGTGCAGTTTTCTCAAACTTTCTATCCGTGCAGATAGCCAATAAGAAAACTACTTGTGTTTGTTTATATTAGATAAGTGCCTCGTACTTGGCTGAAGTGGGGGAAAGATTCTAACTTGATTCATTAGGTATTATAATTTCTGTAATGTGACTGTGTGGCTAAGAAACAGTATTACGGTTGCATAGGGATCATTCACACATTGTTTGGCGCCTTTGAAGCTAACTGGCTCTGGCATTGTAAGAACACGTGTGAGTCTGTACTTACCCGTGCTTAGAAATGTCATGAGAGCATATATTGCTTAAGCTGTTCTTGGAAGGGTAATGTTTTTAAAGAAGTTTTTTTCATGATTTTACAGTGTTTTCTTTTTGTCAAGTTCTACCATAAAAAAGGCTTAATTGTGTAAAACTTCCATTTCACACACTCATTTCTGCATTGTCTTCTCATTGCCAGCACAGCCCTTCACCCTCATGAGGAGGTTAAATGCAACACTGTGAATGTTACAGTATCGGGGTCCTTAGGACAAAACCTTACAGTCCAGAATTCTGTCTGCTTTGCATGGATATTAAAGATCTGATGGCAGTCTTCATGAGACTCCTGGTTTACTCTGGGTATCTCAGGCCAACCATTCCTCCTCCCTTAAGTTGTGCAGCCTCCTGTAGGCTGCTGTTATGACTGGTTGCCATCCTTTCCTCTACAGATGTCTGCATTACATATGTACAGTATCTATATAGTTTGTAAGGAGTCTGGTGGCACCTTAAAGACTAACAGATTTATTTGGGCTTAAGCTTTTGTGAGTAAAAACCTCACTTCTTCGGATGCAACTGAGGTTTTTACTCACGAAAGCTTATGCCCGAATAAATCTGTTAGTCTTTAAGGTGCCACCAGACTCCTTGTTGTTTTTGTAGATACAGACTAACACGGCTACCCCCTGATATATAGTTTGCGCAGAACTTTGGCAACCTATCTCAGTGCTGATGCTATGGAAATTATCCCAAAGGATGAATGGTGCTAAATAATACTGTTGAAACTTAGATGGGCACAAGTATTGTTTGAAAATTAGTCACTGAACACACACAGTTCACTGCTTTTAGTATGAAACACTGTACTTTAATAATAATAATTAATAATAATGCATATTAACATAATGTATATTATTTAAGATTCAGCCCTTGCTGCATTTTGGTCAGTTACTCTGTCTTGGCGGAGCTCTGAAACTGAAAACTAGAGTTTTTAATTTAACCTGAGAGAGAGAAACACTTTAGAACTAATATGTAAAATGAAGGGTGAAGTCAGTCATGCATTTACTGGATAGTGGTGAAGTGGGTAGGAGCTCAGTGTTACTCAGACAGCCTCCTTTCTGTCTAGAGACCTCTTTGCATTTCATACTTCTTTGAGGTTTAACCTCTAGACTCCTTCAAACCCAATCGGGTTGGAAACGTCTTAAGCTCTCGGCCTTAATGTTGAAACTGGTTAGGTCATATTTTAATTCTAGCACAAAAATACAATTAATTAGGAAGATGCAACTTATAAAAAGTGTAGTTGCTGTTTTTTACAAAAGTTAAAACGTCCTTAATTTAGAAAGGGGACACACTTCTGTTTCAAAATGTTTTGAAACTACTTACTTTTAGCATTATTACTATCCTTGCTTAGCAGCTGCTTTTTGTAATGTGCATACAGCTTTTGGACCCAGGATATTCAGTTAAAAATGTCTTGCCTCCTGTGTCTGAAAACCCCACTTGGGGGGAGAATACAATTTGCAATCCTGCAGTAGCTCACCTCATTACAAAGAATCATCATTCAAGTTGAAACTTAATACATTTTGGCTTTTTGGATGTCTCAGACTGGGACAGGTCTTCACTCGGGCTATCTCAACTGATGGGTTTTTGGCAATGGGAGGAGAATAGGTATCCTTCCTCAAGGCTGCCCAATAACCAGGAATTATTTGTATGTTGTCTTTTATACAATGCTAAACACATAGTCAGCACTTAGCAAATATAATAAAGGTGTTGGATCACATCAGGCTCATTGTGTTTGTCGTCTCTGCATTGTGTTACTAGTCTGGCTTTGGTGTGTGTTGGCTATTTTAGAGTACATTAGACACCTAACCAGCGTTGCATATGTCTGATCAGCAATGTGCTTGGGAAGGAAGAGAGGTGTCTAAAAGCTAACTCTGACAAAAGTTAGAAACCACCCTGAAAGACTTTGTGTTTTGGATCTCATGTATCTGGAACAAGGCCAATTGTGTAGTTTGCTTTGCGAATAGCTATTTTGATAAGGAGCAGGGTTTGGTTAGAACAGGTGTTGGACTGCTTAATGCACGGCAGTCTTTCCTGCCTACCCTAAGGATTTTATCATGAATATTCCATTCAAGCATGTTTTCAGTGCAAGTCTAAGGAGGCCATATTTATAGGAGGAACAAAAAGAAAACGTACCACTTCACTTCAGGGTTTTTAGTGGGTTTCTGGGTTTGAGGTTTTGACAGTAAAGTTAAGATTTAGGTATGCCAGGGCATTGCAGCACATATGGGGTTTCACAATACAAGACACAATACACCTCTTTGGGGTGATTCCTTCTGTGTAACTGTATTGTGATAAGGGAGGAAGAAAACATTGCGCAGTGCTCGTATCCAGATGCATCCTTGCTCTTTAACTGATTAAATTGATTCCCGATGGCATGTTGTGTTGTCTCGTGTTCAGGGACTTCCTAATAGGGTTGTGGTATGGGTGACACAAGTCCTATTTCAGAATTTAAAAATGTTTGAATATTTTTTTTAAAAAATGATGGGCGCTTTCAACTTGGTCAGCCTCCAAAGCTCTCCCAAATTGTAGGTCTTGTTCTTGTAGGTGTGTTTGTTATAGCTCATATTTATTTATTTATTTTTAAAAAGTTGCATCTTCTGTCACGTGTCATTTGAGGATCTCCAAATACTTTGCAAACATTTAAGCGTCCCAGTACCCCTGTTTAAAATGCTGTCATCCCAGTTTTATGGTGGGGGGGGGAGGGTATTGAGCCACAGAGGACAAACAGTGAATTCGTAACAGAAATGGGATTACAGCCCTGAAGTCCTGGCTCCCAGCCCCATGGTCTATCCACTAGTCTGTGCTTCCTCCCACACAAGAAGATCACACAGTAAAGCTGGGGAAGGGGTGTATATGTTTTAAGTTTCATGTTCCTAATGTATTTCTTTGGAGATATTTTTCTGGATTTACCTAAGATGTACAACACAGGGTTGCATTTAAGATCAATGTTAATGCTTAACTTTGGCAGTGGCCCTTATGAAATCATAAACTACTACTTTCCAGTAAAATTTAAAGTTTTAACAAAGCAGCTGTTCATCTCACTTCATTTTCTTTACGTTTTAAAGTGTATATTTGATCATGTGAAAACTCTCAAGTTCTCAATCCTGGAACTAGTGTATTGGGTGCAGGCACGAACAGTTCCTTTGATACGGTGGTTTTTACTTGTGTTCTGGTAAGATGCTTGGTAAAATTTGACACTTCGTTCATTATGCTCTGGAAGACACAAGTGACTTTAAGAATGTAACTAATGTGCTTAACTTACAGTAAGTGAATAAGCATACTTCATCAGTTGCAGTTTTATTCTTTCCCCTTTCTCTTTCCTTTGTCTATTCTCATATTGGATGTATAATTTAGACTGAGATCTTTGGGGCAGGGACCATGACTCTAGTCTCTGTAAACTGCCATGCAAAATTATGGTTCCATATGTTTGTTTTTGATTGTAGCATGCTAATTAGATTCATAAATTCTGATACTATCTTTGCTACATAAACAATTGCAAGGTACTACTTGTATCCACCATTATGGTAACAGTGGACACTGTACCATAAAAACAGGAGTACTTGTGGCACCTTAGAGACTAACAAATTTATTTGAGCATAAGCTTTTGTGGGCTACAGCCCACTTCATCAGATGCATAGAATGGCACATATAGTAAGAAGATATATACACAGAACATGCCAAGGTGGAAGTAGCCATACCAACTCGAAGAGGCTAGTTAATTAAGATTAGCTATTATCAGCAGGAGAAAAAAACACTTTTGTGGTGATAATCAAGAAGGCCCATTTCAGACAGTTGACAAGGTGTGAGGATACTTAACATGGGGACATAGATTCAATCTGGGTGCCACAAGTACTCCTGTTCTTTTTGTGGCTACAGACTAACATGGCTGCTACTCTGAAACCAGTGAATACCATGTGTGCTTAACAGTGTAATTCTGTTGCGTAGCTTGATGGTTTGGAAAATAACTCCCTTTTTTTCAGAAAGTTTGGCTGGTATATGTCTCATAAATGATCAGAAAAGCAGATGCAACTCAGAAAGATACTGACAGATCAGCCTCGGTTTATATTTGGGGCTGTATTTGTATAAATGCTGTTCAATACTTTCTGAAAACCTGGCTCTAAACATTAGCGAATGGAATATGAGCTTCATATACAACACACTGATTAAAGGGTTGCCTATATTTGTGAATAGTTTGTTTGGTTTGAAGGTAGGATTGTCCTAAGGACAGCAAGTTTCTAATACAAACTATTAACAGCTTTTTCCTCTCATGGACCCCAAAGGATGGATGTTCAGGATTGCTTTTTTTATTCGTTTTGGGTTTTTTAAACTGGTCTATGGCCAGATCTTTATTAAAAACTTTTGCTAGTATAATTTTGATTAGGGGTGTGATATTTTTGACATTTCTGTACTGGCAAAAGTCATCGTGTAGATGCAGTATGCTGTCAAAACCCCTTTTTTTATATTGTCATAACCCGTGTCGACGTTCTACATTAGGAGGGTTTGCCAGTACAGCTTTGCTAATTTGTCTAGTATAGACATTGCCTGATTACATCTACTATGCTACAGTTTTGCAGTAGTTCAGTCCTGTATGTAAGACTCAACAGTGTCTTGTTTTTTAACCATCCCGGGGCACTACAACATTTATAACCGTCTTTGCAACATGGTTAACTTTTGCTGGGGGGCTGCAAAAGTGGGTTGTTAACTTCTGTAAGTGTCTTGTGCGCTTAAGCTTTGCGTGAATAATCTAAAGATTTTGTACACTTAAATACTTGACCTTATCAATATAGCCTTGTTCATACTAAAAGTTGAAATACAATTCAACCCAATTTGGCAGTCCTGTGGGCTTGTCTCTTGCACTACCTACTTAGGAGTCCAGGGAGGAACCCTATGGTTACTACATACTGCATGCGGTCTGCTTTCTGAATCTGATTCATACAAATTGTTTTTCACCTCCTGTTCAGAGATTAGCAGCTACTAGGCCTGTCTGAGTTTTCCTGATAGGTTGGCCCAGCTCCTCACTTAAATGGCTCCATCAGGGTATGGTTACAGCTAAAGGTGATGCCTCCTTTTCTGTGCATTTACATATCTATCGTTTCACTGCTAAGAAGAAGAAGGCAATTAAACTTAGTAGTGATGAATATGGATGTTCTTAATGTGACTTAGTACTTATGGCATTCGTTTTCTGTATTTCTGTGGGTGTGGTGGCCAAGCAAGGAGTATTATTCATGTAAAGTTTATTAGACATCAGAGGTACGTGTGGCTCATAGTGCACAGTGCAATCTTAATATTGTTTTCCCAATGCTTCTATGTAATAACATTTTGAGCCACAGTTTAATTTATGGCTGCTAACCCTATGTTTAAGTAGTGATCGTTTTGTTAAATATTGCACACTCAATTTGGGGTGAAGGGAAGGAAGGGGTAAAAATGCAAGAGAGAAACTTAAAGGTTACGCTTAGCTTTGAAGTTGCTAGCATTAGAGTTGTATCATAACTTCAATATCGTGGTATAGGTTTTGTGCCTAAAATGTTCCCCATATTAAAAAAATAATAATCCTGTATCGTGAAGTTAGAGAATGCACTAGTAATTAAATTGGAATCATAGGCTCTAGAGATGGATTAGGACCCACTTAGTCTGCTTCTGCCTCACTATCCCTGGTGTATATTTACTAATGTTAAGTACATCTGCATTAAATTCCTCCATTCTACCTCACAGCCTAGACCATCTTATGACATAGTCTTTCTGACATTTGACACACCCAAGCCCTATTAAAAACAGGCTTCTGTAACTTGGCTGGAACTGCACATACCCATCCCAATTTCAATGTATACATTTTTATTTTAAACAGCACAGGAAACGTTTGAATGTACTTGAAGTTAGGATAGACATCTTCTTTGGCTGCTGTTCTTCAAGTAAAAACACCTTTAAAAATAAAAGGCAAAGTCAGATCAACAACTTTACATTCTTTGGCAAATGAAATATATTTCTTGGGCTGAAATCACAAAGATGCCCAATGAAGTGCTGGGTGTTGTATAAATAAGTCACCTGTGTGATCATGAGTGAATAGGAAATTGACACCAAGTACTGTAAACAAACAGGTGTGCACATACTATGATTTTCATAGTTACTTTAAGACAAAAATGCTTTCTTGGGCATTTTTAAGAGCCTGTTCCTGCAACACTTACCTGCATGAACAGTCTCGTTGACTTCCACGGGGCTGCTGGATTTGACCCAAAGGCTCAAAATCCTTTAGCATCCTTTAAGAATGTTCTTTCTTGAAACCTAAACCTTGAGAAACCTTAAACAAAACAATGTGTGCACTCAGTCTTTTCATGAGTAATTACTTAAAGTTGGGCAAAAATAAATACCAAACCTTCCCCCCCGCCCCCCGTTCAGTCTGCTAGTGTTGTGCCAGAACCAAGATTGGATCCTGTACTACTGGCTTTGATAAGATTGCCCAGTTTTCTGAAGGTCGACTTATTATAGAAGCCAAATTATTAAAATTCTTAAACAATTGTAATGCAAGAGGCTCTTATCAGTCGTGCTGAAAGGGCAGTTGCCAATTTGAGAATCTGTAATGTTTTGCTTTCATATTTGTGTACAACCGATATAGCATCTGGCACATTGGTCTGATTCAGTGCCAAATGCAAACCTGGGAACGGTTTTTAAAAACAAAGTTTGGTGTATAGCTTTTTTTTTTTTTTATTTATTTGACAAGTGGTATTTGACCAGGCAAATGACTCCAGTATTGTAGGCTGTGGACATAAGGACTCTAATTGTTGGCAGAAAAGTTCTGTAGTGTAACTCAATATAGTATTTTGCATAAACCTATATCAGGGCTTGATCTCTCCAGAGGCCCATAAGAGACCACAGAACTATTCTGATTTTTGCATTGTGTGTGTTAGAGACTTGGGTAAAATACCAGATATACTTTGCTTCTGACCAATAAAAATGGCTTGGATATAACTTTGTGTGTGTGTGTAAAGCTTTATAAATTATACATAGGGGTGACTTTACCCACTGCTCAAATGCAGCTATTTCTCGGGTGTTTTAACAGCAGACAACTTTGCATGGTGGTTCTCTCCGTTGGCATAGGAGTGTTCTCACCTAAGCACTGCACCTGTGCCGATGCGGCATTTTTCACATCCAAGCAGTGCAAGGTCAGTGGAAGAATTCTTCCATCAACCTAGCTACGCCTCTTGGAAAGATGGATCACCTGTGTGTAGCGAAGTCGACAGAAGAATTCTTCCATTGACCTTGCAGTGTCTAGACCAGGGGGTAGGTCGGTATAGCTACATGTCTCAGAGGTGTGGATTTTTCACACCCCTGAGAGATGTAGCTTCACTGATGTAAATTCGCAATGTACAGCAGCCCTCACTCAGTTTGCTAATCTCTGCTTTGTGAGAGATCTGTCTTGAGCACAGCACATGGTGGTCAGCTACAAGCCAGTATCAGAGGAAAGTGCTGAACTTCTAATGTCTGATTAAAATATCATGCTCGCATCTAGGGGAAAAAAAATCAGCCATTTAAAATGTCACAAACTGAACTCCTAAAGGGAATCTTGATTTGACCACATGCCTCCAGAGATTAATCAGAGACCAGGCCTAATTCATTCACTTAGCATCGCTGCCATCCTGTCTCTCTGTTTTATTTAGTGCACTGCAATTTATTTAAAAAATGATGTACCACTCTGGAGAAACTGGTTTCCTCAAAAGGAGGTTATTGGTGCCTGAATATCACTCTTGCAGTATGACAGTATGTACAGAGTAGGACAAACCAAGTTAAAAATCCAATAACCAAAAATCCAATCATCTTCTATCCAAATACAAAGGAACGATCCATGAATCAGACTGAAATCCTCAACATGTAGTTCTGTGATGTATAAGGATATGCCATGGCTGAAATACGTATGCGCAACCGGATAAGTGCAAAATGTACTAATAGCCTTTATTCTACTCTTTTCCTCATTCTTGTTGACCCTGTGGTTATTATTACATTTTAGAAGTATTTCATTTTTTTTCTTTCAATCCCAATAATAATTCTTTTAACTCCATTTTGGGGCAGAATTCTTTAAACCTAATACACGAAGAGAGGATTATCTGGACACAATTCTATTCTTGAAAGTCCACTGGGATTTAAAAAGTTTTTAGTTAGAGGAGCAGAGAAAAGCAACTGAAACTGAACTGACACTTTGCACATGGTCTTTGGAGGTGCCGAACACTTATTAGGATTGGATTCCCCCACTGATTGACTAACTTAAACAACTGTAGATTTAAGTCTGAGTAAATATTCAAGTCTCAGCATGATACAATCAAGTCATAAACTGCTTAAACAGGATGTGATAAAAGTTGAGAAGACCCTCTGTAAAGGTGATTTGCTACTATAATTCAGTGTCAGCTGTAATAAGTTCAACCGTGTGTGTGTGTGTGTGTGTGTGTGTGTGTGTGTGTGCGTGCGCGCCTTTAAAAATATTCTTTCGTATTTTGCACTAGAAGTTGAATATTGAATAAAACCAATTCCTGTGTGTGCTAAGATAACAGGACTTCTGTTTTCCAAACTTTTTTCTTGAGTTTACGCTACTTTTGAAAAATCATGGAATGTTGTCCAGAGGTTTGACCAAGGTACTGAAATTGAGGTTTGTTCTTTGCTGTACCTCATGGTCTCAATCTGTGACAGTTCCCTTGTGTTCTCAGTTTCTCATCTGTAAAATAAGACAGCAAATACTTACCAAAGTGTCATAACTGTGAAGTTAATTAGCCTTTTTATAGTTTAGCTAATGTCTGTAAAATGCTAAGTAGCCATCATGACATCACTATGAAATGGGTGTTTTTGTTCTATTAGGATAACTAACTGATGTCTGCAAAGCACATGGAGATCTGTGTAGGCAAAGTACATATTTATTTATTTTTATTTTATGGGGGTCACCCATGCTGCATCATAGTTAAGGTAGAGCTATATGCATTCTCTGATTGTTTTGAGAATTGGTATGCCTCGCTGGGGCCTGGAATAGGGTTAGTGGAGCAAGTTTGGGGACACTTGGTCAAGGGGTTTCTCAAGATATAGCTACACCTAAAAATGATCTGGCTTTTAGAATTTTCAATTCTTTTAACATTTCTTGGGGCAGAGCTAGGAAAAACAGTTAACCTTTGACCCTCGTAAAACTCATATTGCTGGACTGCCCCTGGGCTCAGCTACTCAGTGGCATGAAGGACCCATTCAGAAATATGTCAAAGTATTGCTATACAAGAGCTTGAGCACTTTAGCTTAATAGTGTCAGCTGTAAGTGCAGTTTTGACGAGGGTCAGCAGCCTATCGGCGTACCCACGATGCCATCTAACTGTCTGAGCCTCCCCTTGGGAGAATTTGGTGGGTGGTACTGTCTGGGATAGGAAGCCTGGAACAGTGACATGGGGCTAGGCTGCCATACTGAAAATGAGATGAGGGAGGTACCCAAGAGTCCTTGACAGGATGAAACTGTGCTAGGAGGGGTTCGCTGAACTCTGCAGCACTGGGTTCCACAGTCTGAGTCTGTGCAGGGAGGTAAGAACAGGGCTGTTTGGTGCCTGACGCAGGCATGCAGTGCTGAGATTGCGCTGGGGAGCTGAGAACAGGCATGCTCAGTGCATGCCACAGGCATGCAGTATTGAGGGGAGATGAGACTGTTGGGCTTGTCTACCTGCACTGCGGTTCAAACCAGGGGTTTTCAACCTTTCTGAGGCCCCCGCAACATGCTATAAAATCTCCACTGCCCATGTGTGCCACAACAACTGGTTTTGGTTTTTTTGCATATAAAAGCCAAGACCAGCATTAGGGGGTAGCAAACAGGGCCATTACCCAGGGCCCCATGAAGCTAAGTTGCTCAGGCTTCAGCCCCATGTGGTGGGGCGTCGGCTTTCTACCCTGGGTCCCAGCAAGTCTAATGCAAGCCCTGCTTGGCAGAGACCCTGACACCTGCTCGTGGCCACCCAGGGGGCCACAGGCTCCTGGTTGAGAATCACTGGTTTAGACTGCAGGGGTGCAAATTGTAGAGTGCGCCAAAATGTTGCGCTCTCCGTGCAAAGTGTGGACTGTGTTAACCTTTAAAGATACCTTTAGTTTGCAGCAGCATCCACAAAGGGCTGTTGGAGTGCAACATTTTGGTGCGCTCTGTGTTCACACCCCTGTAGTCCACAATGGGGTAGAGTGTAGACATAGTGGCTAAGTGGATGCTACAGGCACAGACCTCTGAATTCAGAAGGGGCTGGAGAACTCCCATTAAGATGAATGGTACAATTTACACATCTTAGAGCTGTTGTTTCAGGCTATATACATCTCCATGTTGCGCTTTCATTCTGCTGAGATCATCCCATTGATTTGATTGAGCCCCTTCACACCTCTGAGTTTATTTAGGGGTGCGGTGGGGCATGTTACATGTATGTTTTGGGGTTTTCAGAGGTTTATGGTAAAGTTTAGTTATCCTTCGCCTTCTAGAAGGGCGCAAGGCAGTGCTAAGCAACCTTATGCCTTATGTCTGATTATGAACAAGCAAAGTTATGAGACGGCATAAAAAGCCATCCCTCCTGTGATGTAACCAGACTTTAGTAAGCTTAACAGCAGCTTTGGGTAGTAGAGACCAAACTGTGGCTGAACTGACTTACTGCCCATTTGTAGTGAATAGGAAGAGTGATAAAATTAAGTCATAATTTAGTTCTAGCTTTTACAAAAATTGTTAGCGAAATCGTACAGATTTCATAGAGGTATCCTGAGATACTTCATCCTTTCAATAGGCTTCCCTGAAGAACTAGCCAGTTGAACTTACTGCAATGAGCTGTCATGTTAATATGCTTATAATAGGTGTCCATGTGGTAGACAGTCAAGATAAAGAGGCTGATGGTAAAAATACAGTAGCTTGCAAATTAATTTTCATTGTAATGTGCTACTGAAGCTTGAGGTACTGACAGGAGCTGAATACTGTGTTTTGTATGCCCTTCTCGTCTGCAGAGATGTAAAGGTGCACCTATGTATTCATCCTAACATGCCTTTCAGAAACAAATCAGCCATGGTGCTAATAAATTGTACTTCAGACTGCTTAAAACAAACTGGGATTTTGTAAGCAACGTTGTTGTAATCTTGTCAAGATGAGCAGTGCTCATCTAAATTTTATCTATATATCTATTACCAGAAAAAGGTAATTAAAAAAAAAATTCAAAATTATGCGAACTAGCAGCATTTGACATTCTCTAGCAAAGTTCTATAGCTGATTTGATGTCTTTATCGTGCCCTAATTTGTTTGGTGTGTCTGAAAATTCGGTTAAGTTTAAGTTCTAGTGGTTCCTTCTGTTTCCTGCTATTTGGTGTTTGTCTTCTGTAGACTTGGAAGTTTTTGCCAGTGTTTGTCTCAAAGAGTGGTTTTCTTAATCAAGAAGTGCAAGACATTTTATCAGCCTGACTCTACACGGATCACTCCTCATGTTTTGCATGCATATTTCCGAGTCTGCATCATAGCAGAAGAGGCGTTGAACTTTGAGAATTCCTAACAGTCTTGGACATTGTGGTTTTAAAATGAGTAGTCCTGCTCCATTAGAGGAAAATATTGACATCATTCTCAATAGCCTAAAATAAGGCTGGGGTGTTATTTACATCTCAAAGTCGCCAGTTGTTGAGATGCTAGTGGCATTGCTACTGCCACAACTGTGGGAGGTTTATTTTTGCTTGTTTTTGTACTAAACGGCTCTTCTTTTGACTCTGAGGATTACCTTTTTAATCAAACTTCATTGCTTTAAATCTCTTTTTTCATGGTTTTCCTCTTTGATTTTGAAGGCTGGAATTTAATACATACAAACTGGTATGTTAGACTTGGAAGGACCTATTGTATTTTGAAATTAGGCAGTATTTTAGGAAAATACGTATGGAAAGCTGTATTGAGGAAATACTTAATAACTTACAGTATTTTACAAAGGTAAAATGTTCTGTGCCCTGAAGATCTGGTAATCTAAGTAGATAAAGCAGAAGAGCACAGGACAGCAGTTGAAAAAAGATATTGTGATGGGCTATTGATTATGGGGGATTGCTAGGAGAGATTTGAAGGAGGGGGAAGATAGTGTGTTTGGGGACAAGGAGAGACTGCTCCAGGGGCTGCCTGAAACACAATAGAAGAAGACAAAAACAGTAAAACGGGAGAATTAGAGTGAGCATATATAGAACTTTTGTATGAATGTCATAATTGCAAGATGTACCTGCCAGTGCCAGGTTCTGAAACTGAATTTTAGTGAGATTTGTTTTGCCAAATTGTGGGGTTGTATACAGTAGGATTTGAGTCTGTAATATTATAAACTCAAGCAAGACTTAAATGTTGGAGGAGGGGAAATGTCCAGACAAATAAACTATTACTGTTTTGAAGTGTTTGACCAAGAGGAAGTAGGGTTTAAAGTTGCTTCGATGAATGTATTATTCTAGTGGGAGGGCACTTCCTGGTAAGTGGTTATGGTGGGCTCTATGGTTTTCCGCTATGACCTTTTGTCAAACCAGTCAATTTACCATGAAATGTCTGATCTAGTGGGGTGGTGATTGTTGGCATACCATGGATAATAGAGAAACTGTCAAGAAAATGAAGTGGCTTAAAAGTTGCAAGCTGTAAAGATGTGGTGTTCTCAGTAGTAACCAATCAGTGAGCATTACTATGGTCTCTGTATTCCATTAGTTATAATTTACTGCATTTTCAATGCACTGGTGACTAACTATTTTTCCTGTTTTCATTACGTAAGTTTATACCTCAGTTGTTTTTAACGTGCCGAAGACAGAAATGCATGAGACAGAGTTCTCGGAACATAGATCTCAGTGTCGTGCCATTGACGAGCAATAGTTCAACTGGAGTGCACATGAGAACAGTGACAAAAGTAGGATGGCAGCAAGGCTGTTAGCCCTTGTACTTTAATAGTTGTGACAGGATCCCACGTGGAGACCAAGGGCTGGTCTACAGTAGAGTTAGGTTGGCTTAAAGTACATTGCTCAAGACTGTAAAAAAAAAAAATTTCACTCCCTGTTCAATGTACTTATGCCAACCTGAGCCCCAGTGTAGACATTGCTAGGTTGATGGAAGAATTCTCCTGTCAACCTAGCTCCAGCCTCTCGCAGGATTTACTGTAGTGACAGAAGAAGCCACTCCATCGCTGCTGTAAGTGTCCATGCTCCAGCAGGGCAGCCGCAGCGTTTCTAGAGCGGATGTACCCCAAAACTGGAAAGGGAGCAGAGCAAATTGGAGGGGAATTGCATTAGAAGGAAAGAACCAGGCTAGTAACGGCTGAAAATGAGGATAGAGACTAGAGGGCCAAAGCAGAGGAGACTGTAATAGCCCATAACGTTTAGGAACTGAAGGCCCAATGGCCCATTTAATTTAATTACTAGAATGATCTCTGCAAGTTGCTTGTCTGGAATGCAAAGCGCTTCCTTAAATTGTCTACAAACGAAAGGCTGATTTAGGTGGAGCTGGCTAGGAAGGAGTGGAAATAACTGTAGAAACATTAACTTGTGTAGATTGTAATGTCATGTATGCTAAGGTCTCCCAAAACCAATATACCATGTCTTTTCATTGAGAAATAGGATACTATCACTTGGATTTACAGCTCTTACAAATCTGAAGGTCTGGTTGTGGTATTTATGTGACAGTTGCACCTTAAGTGCTAGAAACTGTACAGACTCGCTGGAAGACTATTCCTGCCACAAAAAGCATATTATCTAAAATAATTTCAGAAAACAGTATCTGAGGACAAGTAATGGTCCTATAGCTATACATTTAAAGCAGTCTGGAAAGCTTCTATTTATTGTGCCAGTCAAACCATAGGAAGTATTTTCACACTGACTTCCTGATGCAGCTCTTTACTTCTCAGGTGATCTGACTGCTGAAGTCCTTATTCCATGCAAGTTTCCAGATGGAAGGTAAACACCTCCTGTAAGGTCCAGTTCAGAATTAAATTCTTCAACCTCTGTGTATAGGGCTCCCCCTCTAGGGGAAAATCAAAAATGCACCATTCTATATAGTCCAAATGAGGATTTCAAAGCGCTGTAAATATTAATGAATTAAGTATCCTAACTACTCTGTGAAGTAGTTGCCACTCGTGTTTTTAGATGGACTGGCCAACTTTAAACATGAAAGTATCTGGCACTACAACCAAGTCTGAACCAAGAAACCCACAGGTATCTAATCTATGGGTGAAATAGATATGATTTGTAATGTTTGATGGCTCTGGTCTCAGAAATCTATTTACAAAGCAGGTGCCCCCAGGGGGCATTGTGTTTGACTGTTTTGATTATTTTATCTGCGTGTTCATCCTGGATTCTTTGGGCAAAGGGTTTAAAATCAATACCAAAAAGGAGTGGATAAGAGCCTTTTGCTTCTAGGCAAAGAATTGTTGGGAGGGAACCGCTGGCTCTTTTCACAGCAAGGAGGGTTATTGTAAGGAATTCTCACCTGGTGCATATACTTAATGCCCATTTTGAAATTCCTTTAAATACTTCTTTAATATATCTAGTGTCATCAGTTATGAAGCTTCACTGATTCTGGTGTCTTTGTAAACCAAACCTAGGTCTCGTCTATATTTAAAAGTTACTTTTAAATATAGACGAGACCTAGGTTTGGTTTACAAAGACACCAGAATCAGTGAAGCTTCATAAGCCACAAAAATTCACACCCCAGAGCTCTGCCACTGTGATTGCAGGTGTAGACGCAGTTGGGTCAATGAAAGAATTCTGCTGCTGCTGCTTGGAGTAGTGAATTACCTACAGTAATGGGAAAAAACACTTCCATCGCTGGAGAAAGCATCTATGTTACGGTGCTACAGCAGCTGCAGTGTCATTGCTGTCCGTAATACAGACATGGGCTTATAGCTTCCAAGGCTAAACCTTTACATTAGTGGGAATCATTTCAAAGTGTTTCAAAATAACAAACATCCTGATTCGGGGGGAAAAATGCGTTAAGGAACTGCCTTTTATGGCTGTCTGAAAATATAATTTGGAAAGCCAGCATGCTTCCCTTAATGTTTAAATAAATTGCCTACTCCTGGAAAGCTCAACAGTGAAATTAAATGAGTAGAGAGAAACATATTCAAGGGAAGCATCAATGGGATATTTTCAGATCTCCCAAAAGAATATGGAACTTGGCGAATGTTCACTAGAAGAAAAAATTCTGTAGAAAAAACCTGCCCAAATCATTGGGATGCTTGTTTGTGCCAAAGTGTATTTTATCAGTTAGGAATCTTACCACAGGCCTTTAAGACAGTGAATGCATTGGACCCCACAAAAGGAGAATTTGAGAACTGTGTTTTCAAATTATTTTTGTTTTACACAAAAACGGAAACCCATTTTTTCACACACACAGCACTATAGTTTACACAGTTTATAAACCTATAATGGTCTCTTCCCCCAAAAGACTTAAAATGTAAGTAGTCAAATAGAAAAATATTTTTTCTCAACTATTAAATATGTTGAGTATTTGTTGAATTCAGAAGGATAACATATAACAATTGAATGTCGGTTATACAGTCAGTTTTGCAAATCAGAAATCGTAAATGTGACGAATTATAACCTGTTGTAATATCAAAGAAACTAAAAAAAAAAAAAAAAGCCAGTCAGACTAAATAAAGCAAACTAAAACATTGTAAGAATAAATAAATTTAGAATGGCATTTTCAAAAGTGCCTTTGTAACTTACGATTGCGAATCCCATTGACTTCCAATGGGACCCTGTTTCTAAGTGACTTAAGTGCTTTTTAAATTTCACCCTAAATTTTTCTGTAGTTACATGCTTGGGTCATAGCATCCAGGGAAACAAATTATGCCTTGGGTACTAAAGACTATTGATTTCATTCTCAGTTACGCTAAGGCCCCTTTACACAGTTCTGGCATTGTTAAAGGGGTGTAAGGCTTTATCCACACAGAGTTACACTGGTATAACCTAGAGTGTGAATTTAAAACTAGTATAACTAAACTGATGTAAATGCCTATGTGGACACTCTCTTTTATAAGCTAGAGCAGGTATTGGCAGGGCTGGTGCAAGGAGATTTTGCGCCCTAGGCGAAACTTCCACCTTGCGCCCCCCTCCCCCCCCGTAGCATTGCTTATTATAAACTTTCAAAAATGAATACTGCATAATGTGGCATTGTTCATTAGCATTAATACACGTTCGGCTTGAAAACTGATTAATTTCATTATTTAGTCTACATATTTAATGAAAATAAATGAATAACCTGACATCGTTATTGTTTTCACTTTGCACAACATAGCATGGATCTTAAAATAAATTACATACATTATACACAATACATTGTCACAGAGTAACATGTTACAATTTAGAATTTATTTTTCCATGCTTTCAGTGTAGCAAATTTAGAAACCAGTTCCTCCAAGTCAATGCTGCGAGCAATGTCATGTTTTATTGACAAAGTAGATAGCCTAACAAGTCTTTGTTGCAACATTGATGTTTGCATGTATGTTTTTATCAACTTGAGCTTCGAGAAGCTTCGCTCACCACTGGCCACAGAAGCTGGGAGAGTCAAGAGGATGCAAAGAGCAGTAACTGTGTTGGGGACACTATCTGTCAGCTTATTTTCCCATATGACGTTCAATACATCTTGCGATGATGCGCTCTTTTGGACTCGTCTTGCAGTAGCTTGCAATTCATTGCACAAGTCAAAGGCATCAATATCTTTGGATTCAACATGTTGCAAAGCTTGCTCCAGATTCAAGCGATGTTCCATAATTTGCTTTGGTGTTGTATTTTGCAAACTGTAAACATCATGTAGGAAGCCAAATACTGACTTAATTTGCTGCATCAATGTGAATCTTTCTTCAACCGAATGTATTGCTGTGTCGATGACTACAAAGTAAGAGTTCACTAACTATGAGTCACTATTTGAATTTCATCAACTGTTTGACGTAGACATTGATAAAGAGATCAAGATGACTTTTCCTTAAAATTAAGCAATGTTGATTGTAATCAGAAATGCATCCTTTTTAGTCACGTATACTTCCTTCCTCCATTCTTCATCCCTTGGCCCACGCCGCCCCAGCCCCCATTGTCCTGGAACGGTGAACCACAGCCAGCTGAAGGTAAACAAACCGGCCCGGCCCGCCAGTGGATTTCCCTGAAGAGCCGCGTGCCAAAGGTTGCCGATCCCTGAGATAGAGTAAGGCCATGTCTACGCTACCACTTACGTTGGCAAAACTTGCGTAGCTCAGGGAGTGTGAAAAAACACCTCCTTAGTGACATAAGTTTTGCGGGCATAAGTGGTAGTATGCACAATGCTATGTTGGTGGGAGAGCTTCTCCCGTCAACATAGCTACTGCTACTCGTGGAGTGTTTTTATTAGACTACGGGAGAGCGGTCTCCCGTCTGCATAGAGCAGCTACACGAGCGATCTTACAGCGGTGCAGCTGCATTGGTACAGCGGTGCCGCTGTGAGCCCAGTGTAGACATGGCCTAAGATTGATTTTCTTCAGATTTGCTGAAGTTGGTTAGGAACACATTTAAGTTAAACCAAACAAACTACTCTTTTACCCAGTTTTTTTGTACTGGTACAAATATTTTGCATAGGGATGTGAATTTTTTTTACCAAAATAGTTATACCGGCTCATCTAGTGTGGAAGCAGTTAGACTGGTTTAGCTTTATTCCTTTTCCTGTACAGGGAAAGCTATACTGATAGAGGGTGCTGCATCCCGCCGGGGGGAGAAGGGGAGGTTGTACTGCTTTAACTGTACAAGTGTAGTTCACAATACAATTTCTGTATACAGACGAGCTTTTATACTGAAATGATTGTCCTCACAGGAGTTTGCGCTGGTTTACTTAAGCCAATTTAATTCAACTAATGCAGGTTTGTGTACAGATAAGTGTTGTGATGAATTCTCCATCACTGGCATCTTTTAAATCAAGATTGGATTTTTTTAAAGAAAGAGATGGTATAATTTGAACAGGAATTATTTCAGGGTTGTTTGACCTCCTGTATAACATAGGCTGTAGGACTAGAATAAATGATCACAGTGGTTTCTTCTGGCCTTAGAATCTGTCACTATATGTATAATTACTCTAAGGCTTGGTCTAAACTGAAAAATATATCAGCATAGGTATGTTGGTGAGGGGTATGGAAGAAAAATACCGGTGTAGCTCTGCAACAAAAGCCTCGGCAGAGACACATCTATGTAGACGAAAGAGGGCTTCCATTGACATAGCTAACTTCATTTGGGAAGGCGGTGTTCCTATACTGACGGAAACGCCTGTTGGTGTAGGCTGCATCTATGCTATGGCGTTGTGCCAACACGTGGCCTCGTAGGGCTGGTCCACACTAATCCCCCCACTTCGAACTGAGATACGCAACTTCAGCTATGTGAATAACGTAGCTGAAGTCGAAGTATCTTAGTTCGAACTTACCACGGGTCCACACGTGGCAGGCAGGCTCCCCTGTCAACTCTGCGTACTCCTCGCGGAGCAGGAGTACCGGCGTTGACGGCGAGCACTTCCGGGATCGATTTATCACGTCTACACAAGACGCGATAAATCGATCCCAGAAGATCGATTGCTTACCGCCGGACCTGGAGGTAAGTATAGACATACCCATAGTCTCCTTAGTGTAGACATATCCTCACTTTAAGGCCCATTTATGCTGCCGGAGTGGTGTAAAGAAACCTTGGAGTAAATGCCTTTGCCTTTAGGCGCAAACTGCTAGGCCATGGGGTCTTCAGAGAACGTGACACGTCAACTGGAGAAGAAAATAGGTTCTATAAAGAACTTTGCGGGAGGATGTTTATGTTCAGCTGTTGCATTTAGAGTTGGTTTTGAAGACCTACTCCTATTACTGGTGGCAGAAACAAGAGGAAGCATTCCCCAGTCCCTTAATATTTACCGAGCACCCTTCACTTGTATGGCAACACCATTTGTTCATCTTTCTGAAGTATTGAATGTGTTTGTCTGGAGATCAAGGAAGCTATATTCATCACTTTGCCAGTACTATTCGTTTGTGTCCATAAGATTTTTTTTGTTTTTGTTTTTGCCTATCCTGCATTTGACAGGAAGAAAAAACAAAGCCTCACTTATTTTTATTATTCCTATTACAATGCAAGCTTATCCTTCTGGCCATTCAGAAGCTAACAAAAGCTTGTGTTTTGTTTTGTTTTTTTTAAATGGTCTCGGCTGAGGTAGCGCAGCATGCTAAAGCGGTCTGATGCCGTTTCCTGTGCTTTATTCTCAACTCTGTTACTGCATCTGAAATGTTCACTGCATTGGAATCTTGACAAGGATGAATTCTGGAGCTGATGAACCTTGAAAGACCTGTAAGTGCTGTGTGTGTGTGTGTGTGTGTGTGTGGCACTTCCATTGGTACTGTTGATACAAGAAATAAATGCATCTGAGCATTGCTGCGTTTATACAGTCCGGCACAGCTGTTTCATTGTCAAAGGCACTTTGGTCCCCTCCACAATACAAAAAGCTACTGTGTCGGGGGACCTAGTTACAGCGCAGCTTGGAGTTGCAGTTTAGGCCCTTGTCTAAATTCAACTTACCCACTGGCTTAATTAAAGGTGTGATTTTTTTTTTTTTTTTAAATCCATTCAGTTAAATTTGGTTCAAAAGGTTCTGTGGACTCTCCTAATCGGATTTAAACCTGGTTTATGTGGGTTTAGCTTGTATTAGCAAACTTATAGGTGCAAGCTAAACACATCTAACCAGTTTTAGATCAGTATGTGTGTCCACATAAAGGTTTGCCCCAGTGTCACTGAATCCATTTTCAATCTGATTTTAAACTGTTGCGGTTTGTCTGTATGCCAGTCCTTAAATGAGGTTGACCTGTGTAGTAAGTAGGGGTACAGTGTAGTAGTAACTAGGTACCCCAAGATGTTTGCTTTCTATAGCATAAGTAGAATAAACGAAGTATCCATTGTAAAAGGTGAAACGGCAAGGAAAGACAAGAAAATCGTGGTGTCCCATAATGACTTATTAAGAGTAACAACTTTTTTAGATATAAAGAACGAGGAGTACTTGTGGCACCTTAGAGACTAACCAATTTATTTGGGCATAAGCTTTCATGGGCTAAAACCCACTTCATCATCATTTCATAGCCCATGAAAGCTTATGCCCAAATAAATTTGTTAGGCTACGTCTACACTACCCGCCTGAATCGGCGGGTAGAAATCGATCTCTCGGGGATCGAATTATCGCGTCTCGTCGGGACGCGACAATCGATCCCCGAATTGACGCTTGTACTCCATCAGCGGAGGTAGCAGTAAGCGCCGTCGTCAGGGGAGCCGCGGAGGTCAATTTGCTGCTGTCCTCACAGCTGATACGTTGAATTCAGCTACGCTATTTGCGTATCTTAAATCGACCCCTCCCCCCCCACCCCCGTAGTGAGGACATAGCCTTAGTCTCTAAGGTGCCACAAGTACTCCTTGTTCTTTTTGCTGATAGGGACTAACATGGTTACCCCTCTGAAACCTTTTTTAGGTGTGAATGTGTTGGCTGTAGGAAAGCCTTCATCAGTTCCTTTTAATCTGAGTGTGTGGGTAAATGTTGTGACTTGTCAGTAATTCCTCCTCTTATATTTTGTGTGTGATCAGAAAGATGGGGTTTTTTTTGTTTGTTTTCATTTTAAGAGGTGGTAGCACTATCTCTCAATGAGTGAATGAGACTGATATTGATCTCTGCATGCAGTGTTGTAACCATGTTGGTCCCAGGATATTTAAGAGACAAGGTGGGTAAGGCAATATCTTTTATTGTACCAGTTTCTGTTGGTGAGAGAGAGAGACTGTCGAGTTTACACAGTGCTGGAAACAATCGCTTGGGAATTAGTGAGGAACTTGAGGTGGTAGAGGTTAATCTCTGTTGTGACTGTCTGGTTTAACTTCAGTGTTGGCTCACTTTAAACGGAAGTGATGGTATCCCATCTCATTCAAGGCAAATTTGGGTTCAGAAAGTGAATTACGATAATATTTAGGGTATAGCAAAAGCTGAAGCCAATAATAAAACAAGTCTCAAATACTGATTTATCTGAAGCTTTTCTGATCCTGTTTACATTTAGTCATATGAATCTAACAAAGAAACACTAATTGGGGTGGAGAGGAGAGATTGGGTCGTTTATTTTCAAAAGGTGGGCCTTGTAAAACATTTTGGTTTTTAAAAAACACATGATGGAAAATAACTTAACCTTGAATTAAAAAAAAAAAACAATAGTGAGATGTTTATTTGTGTTTAACCCACTTCAGTGTTTTGGTTGTGGTCAGTACTTCAGCATTGTGCTAACATGTCTTGAAAGTGAAACTGACTGAACTAACTTTTATTATGCAGGATGAATGCAGTGTGCGAGGTAAAACTGCATACATAGTGAAAAGTACATTTAAAATAAAAAAAGACACTTAAATTTTGTTTAAAACTGGTTTTAAGCAGAATCTTAATGTTATGCTGACCCATTCCCACGTGGATTTCGAAGGGAAGAGATTAAAACAAAATGTTCCCTATGAAGCACAGAAAGGACTTAGCGTCCACTGGTGTAAATGTTGTGTATGTTAAAACCAGTCCTAACACTTTTTTGCATTAGTGTTTGTTGCTTTTACAGCAAGCAGGAAACCCTACTCATGGGTTACATTTCTCAGTTGAGCTAATCTTATTTATAATCTGCTTTAGACAATATGTGTAGATGAGGAGGTGGTAGTTCTTGTGTTTTAAGACACTGATTGGGAATTGGGAGATCCTAGATCTGCCACAAGCTTCCTGTGTCACCTTGAATCAACCACCAAATCTCTGTGCTTTGGTTGTCTATCTGTTAAATTGGGGAGTGGGAAAGAAGGGGGTGGGGTAGTTCTCTTCCTCACAGGAGGTGTTGAGGATGAATATATTATCACTTGTGAAGCAATCAGATAATTTTGCAGTTAAAGAAATAAGAGCAATGACTAGAAGTTGAGGCTGGTCAAATTCAAATCAGAGTGTGCATTTCTAATTGTAAGGGTAATTAACTGTTGAAACAATTCACTAAGTGATATGGTAGGTTCTCCCTCACTTGACATCTTTAAGAAAGACATCCAGGCTTGATTTAGTGATGTGCTGTAGTTCAGCTACAAGTCATTGGACTGGATGTAGGAATTACAGGGTGAAATTCGATGGCCTTTGCTAAACAGGATGTCAGACTAGTTGACTACAGCAGTCCCTTCTGACCTTAATCTCCGTATGAGCTATTGCTTTTAAGGCCAGCATGTGTGCTTGTGCTTCAGTTCTTTCAGGTATTTGTTGTAAAAATATTTGGCATTGGTGTGGTGAGTAGAAAGCACTCTTATCCTAAACAGAATTTTGAGGCCTTGGTCTAGTTTTGTCTGGATTATAAAATAGTGACTTCTAGTCTGCATGGTGCAGCTCCAGTTTGTCCTCGCTGTAGCCATAGTGATGGTGAAACCACAAGTAGATGTGTTACATAAAAACACAAAACCCGAAAACTAATGAGGGTGTGGATGTTTCTTCGTTTGAACCCTGGCAATTAGTCTGCTTAAAGCTCATTACTGTGTCTTCGGAACTGAAGTTTTCCGTCTGTTTCGCTTCTGAGGTATTGCCATTCGTTTGCATGAGGGAGTTTTGTAAATGCTCTGGGTGAATGGGTGTAGGCTGTTTTTGCTGCTTTTTTCTACATTTCAAAGGTCAGTGCTTTGCTATGTAACTTTTTTTAAAAAATTGCTGAAACCATCAAAAGGAAATATGAGATTATCTTTGGTTCCAGCAATACACAAACTCTCATCTAAAAGCTGTGTAAACACTGAATATAGCATCTGTCAGAGGTTAGGTGGCATGTAAAGGATACGAGTGTGTGACCCAGAGCTAGAATGTAGAGACATTTCTATACCTGATTTCCATAACCACAGCAAGGGTCCCCACATATTGCCAGCAAAAAAATTGCTTTATATTTGCATATGCTAATGTTTTTATGGCCTACAAATGAGGACAGTCCAGAAATTGCACAAGTTATGATAAATATTGTGGCTTTTCCATGTGTGAAATTAATCCATGTGTGATTAGCAAACATACAATTACATTAAGATAACAAAAGACAAAATTCGAAGTTAATGTTTGCTTACTTTAGTTAGTTTGAGATCTTTATGCCATTTTGCAGTTTTGCTCATCTTTCATAGGCCTAGAAACTTTTGACATTTTGGTAGGGTAAATGGGTTAGTCTGTCTTGGTAGAGTACTGGAAATATCTTATCTTAATCAACCTTACACGCACTTCCCTCCCCCTCTGATTTTGTATGCCAAGTTTCAGTTTAGAATGAAATTTTCAAACTGTTTATATTGCCTGAAAATAAAGGTTTGAATCTAGCCGCTTAGCTACAGTGCTGCTTAATCTCTCCAGGATATTTGCTTGGTCCAAACTTCTGTGGATGCATACTTCAATTTTTACCTAGAGGAGCGTAGCAAATCTGGATTTGTATGTATAAGTAGGAGCACACGCCTTACATGTGACTTCAACTCTTTGGAACTCCTTACATTTAAATTACATAAATCTTGCATCTGGACTTAAATTTTTAGGACTGGCTTGTTTGTTTGATTCATAGGAAGATTTAGCCATTGGAAGGATCTTTTTTTGGTACACCTCTTTCCAGAGGCCTTTCACTGAGGAGAGTAGTGACTAGGGGTAGAAAGAGATCTTGCACGGAAAATTACAAAGGCTGCTAAGCTGATTCATATTTCCACCAAGCTGAAGTACATCATTGTCTTTACAAGGTGGACTTGGAGGGTTTTGTAACTGGAAAGTTTTGCAAATGAAGCTGTTCACTGGCTATTTCATAGCTTTATTCATGGTTTGTTTTTTAAAGCAAGTGCATGCTGAAATGGTTTCTTCCTAGTACAGAGTTTGATTGGTAAACTATTTTAGTCCAAAGGAAGGATAATTTTTTAACCTGAAAAGTAGTTTGTTTTGTACAGACTGCATCTAGTAATGAAAATCGGTTTGTTCTAATTTTTTTCTTGTGAATTACAAACATGCTTTGAAGAAGAATGTCTCTAGAGGAGAGGTCAAGGATGTACTGCTCTCAGTACAGATATTGAGATAAGAAAACCTTTCCGCAAATTCTCTAGATAAACTAATTTATTTTGCTAACTACTTGTCTAGTCTTTTGAAATAAAAGTCCAACTGACTAAAGGAATGGCTTTTCTTAAGTGAGTCAGCTTTTATATTCTTTTAGTTAGTAAAGCCACTTATCTGTACACTGAATATTCTTTGCCACTGTGTTTCTGGTTTTGGATAACATCTCATTTAGGTTTAGTTAAAAAGTTCTGGTATCACAAACCATTAGGGTTCCTGTCACATAATTTAGGTGTATTGAAACAATTAGGGTTGTGTTTCAGGAAACAGGAATAGCAACATAATTCATATTCGCTATCAATTAGTGAACAGTCAGGCAAGCAGCCACCTCTAATCCTGAAACAAAATGAGTTTTTAAAAGATGAGACTGAACCATCTGATATTGGATACTTCCCAGTTTGCTCATAGCCTGCATTGCCAGGCTAATTATTTTATACTTTGTAACATGAGCTGTGTACATTTCATTCTTAGATTGAAGACTAAGCTTTGATCTATGTCCCAGCTGTTTCCAACTGCCTGCAAGGAATTCATGATCACATGACCCTGGATATGGATGTCGTCTTGTCGGATTTTGTTCGCTCAACGGGGGCGGAGCCAGGACTGGCCAGAGACCTACTTGAAGGTAAAGAGTGAGTGATGGGGTAGGAACAGTTAAATTCTTTAGTAGGTTTTGTATTGGTATAAATGATAGAAAAAGGAGTCGAGAGAATGGCAGGTAGGTTGTCAGTGGGGGTAGTACTACACATATTAAGATTACCTTTATAGCACAGTTAGTGAAATCTTGGCTTGATCTCATGTTCCATGGCACTACAGTAACGAACCTCAAATGATTGCTAGGGGTAGAATGCATAAAACAAAGTATAGTGTTGGAATATGCCTTTTATTCTTGCATGGTGCACACCATAAGCAACCATCTAAAGGGCTAAAAAAAAAAAAAAATCTGTTCAGAGGTGTTTTCTAAAGCTTGAACAAATTGTACTGGAAAAAGTCTTTAGTGTAGTTTCAATGTACTCTACCATATGGCTATTTCAGACGTTTGTGAGTGATTGTGTTGTGAAGGTGTGAATTTCACTTGTGCCCTTTTTGCCTCTGAACTACTCCCTTGCAAACTTTTCTGCTATTACTCTTATTACTTTGCCCTAACCTTGATCTTGGATTAAGACTTTATACAAATGCAGTAAACTTGTCTCATCTCTCAGATTAGTAACTTTCCATGCATTTAGTAATCGGACAGCTTTTTATCCTAAAAAAAATTGCAGCTTCCGAAAATGTATACAACCGTGGGGATGTGTTGTGCTTTAGACATACAGATCCCAAAGCAAATACAGTCTGAATTGTAAAATCTAGTTCGGAACAGCTATTTCTCATTACATTAATTCTATATTTCTTATCAGTGTATTAATATTAGCTCTTGCCTACGTAGCATTCTGATAGCATGCAATTTTTGTTTTTTTCATAGCAGCATAGTGTAGGTCAGTGGTTCTTAACCAGGGTACACAAACCCCTGCAGGTACGCAATGGTCTTCCAGGGGTACATAAACTCATCTAGAGAGTTGCCTAGTTTTACAACAGACTACACAACAAGCACTCGTAAAGTCAGTACAAACTAAAATTTCATACAGACGATGACTTGTTTATCACAGTATTTATATTCCAGTAGATTTATTTTATAATTATATGGTACAAATGAGAAAGTCAGCAGTTTTTTAGTAATTGTGTGCTGGGACACTTTTTGGTATGTTTGATTTTTGTAAGCAAGTAGTTAAGTGAGGTGAAACTTGGGGTACAAAAGACAAATCAGACTCCTGAAAGGGATACAGTAGTCTGGAAAGGTTGAGAGCCACTGGTGTAGGTTAATAGTCTATCTTTGTTATGAAAATAACTCTGTTTATCATTTTAGCTGTTTAAAATGACATCACACTTCAGTCCAGTCTCCCATCTAATATTTATAAACACTTTCAACCTGGTGGCAGAGTATTGAGGGGGGAAATGAGCAAGTCTTCTCCCAACCACTGTCAACCTTAACTATAGATATTTTAAAAATTCCAGTTTCGGGTAGGTGTGGGTTTTTTAAAGTTATAATCAAGTTATGATGCTAGGATGCAACTGCTTTTTGTTCTTTAATGGGACATGTCAGTTTACTACTAGTGCTAACAAAGAAGGGACCAGCTGCCAGTGTTTTTACTGCTGTCATGTAGCCCACTTAGAGAACATCTACACCCAACTTGCACTAGTTTCTCTGCGGCTACTACCACTTTGGAGCTACAACAGTAATGAGGTGCAGGTCCTAAAGTTGTCCGTATAGATGCAAATTGCTTCACCTCTTAGCTCCCATTTTCCCCCTTGATAATGCCCCTCGAGGGCTGAGGGTTGGCTCATACTCCTATATAGAGAGCTTTTGGTCTTCAGATTACTTTGGGTGATGGGCAAAGTTCCCATTTACTTTACTGGAGCCAGGATTTCACTTTGTGTTTACAGATGGTAATATTGTCTAGAAGGAAGTCTGTCGAGTGTGGGTTTTGTGGTGTTTATAGATCTTCTGGTTTCTAATTTAAGTTCGTGTTTCATTTAGGGATTTTGAATGTTGTCTTTCAGGGGAAATATTTGAGCTTGGGACGGAGAGGTATTTTATGATTTTTCTCTCCCATCCTAATACTTGTGTGGTTATTTATTTTGACAGCTGTAATCTTAATTAATTTTCATAATGCACTAGCAGAACAACTGCAGTCTTATCTGTTTTTTTATTTGCATTATCATAGTGCCTGGGAGACTCAGACATGGCCCAGGATCAGTGGTGCTAGGCACTGTATATGAACAGAACAAAAATAGTCCTTGAGTTTACAATCTAAGTATAAGATGAAATGAAAGAGGGCTACAGAGAGACCAGCAGGGAAGCAATAAGACCATGTGGGTTAGCATGATAGACTGTGGTCTCAGCACACAATCCATCTAAATGTTGTCCAGTCTTTCTGTTGGCATGGCAGCAAAGGAGAGTTTTGAGATGACTTTTTGAAAGAAAATTAGTTTGTTTTGTGGATGTTTGAGGCACTCCTCCCAAGTGTGGGGAGTAGCATGGAAGAAAGCATGAGGTTGCCTGTTTGAATATTTAACAAGTGAGTGATGGAGGCTGATGACAGTTGACTTTTTGATACTGAATGAGAGATGATAGGTAGGGTTGGGAATAGGCCGTGAAGGGCCTTGCAAGTGAAGACAGGTAGATTATGTTTGATGTGATGGAGAACAGGGAGCCAGTGGAGGGATGCAAAGAGAAAAATGACATAGTTAAAGCGCCGGGTAGGAAAATTATCCTTGCAGCAGCATTGTGAATGGATATGATGGGGACAAGATTGCATTTATCAAGACCAGGGAAAAGAATGTTGCAGTAATCGAGATGCGAGGTGATGAGCGTTGTAGCTGTGTGGATGAATAGGAAAGGCGATACCTTAGAGTGAGATGTTATGCAGTGTGTAGTCTGTTAATACAAAACCTTATTTAATTGCATTTGCTGATCAATGTTTGAGAGGTGGGGCAAGGCAGCGAGGCTGATTTTGGGGCGGGGGGGATTCCTGTGGTTCTTCTGTGTTCTTTTGGAATAGGAATATTTTATAAAGTTAAATTTTCCAAAACCTTGACAATTTAAGAAGGCTGAAAGTATGCAGCATGGCCCCTTTTGTGTAGAAAGAGCGCTATGCTTGTGTCCACTATACGGAGCTGAACATATGAATTTCAAGTGTCTGACTCTGATTACACATTGTCCTGTATCTTAATTATTACCTTTCCTACACCCAGGCGCACAGCTACAGGTTTTTTATACCGGCTTTGTAGCTGGATCAGAATCTAACTTTACTAATGCTGTTAAGTGTAAATGGCTTGGCTTGGCAAGACCTGGTGTTAAGTTTCAGGTGTAAGGATTTCAATTCAAAAATAAAGAATCTGGAAAACGCGTCATTTGGCAAGATCATCCATGCTTAATGTTTTAAGTTCTTTTGTCTTCCAGTTAGAATGTGCACTGTTAGATTTTTCTTTTTGTGGCCTCCAGAAACAAAATATTCTGCAGAAAGAGTTGACAGATCTCAGTTGTCCATGGTGAATTTCCTTTTCGTCTCCACTGAAGTTCTAACCTCTGGAATACCCCTTTATTTTCAGTCTGGTTATTCAGATGTCAGTGCAGTCTGTGTGAAATTGGATTAATTCATGTTGCCATTTGCTTTCAGAAACCATATGGGTATGAGCTACTTAAACCACGCTCGCTTTTCAATGAAAATTTACTTTAGCCTCATTCACAGCCATGTATATTAAGTTATAATAGAATATTTAAACAGTAGTGCCCAGTGGAGCACCCTTTTCTCCAAAATAACTGCATGCAAAATTTAGTTTTGACAATATTTATTTACATGTCTACCAAAATTACTTTAAGCAGTGTTGTTGTAGCTGTCTCGGGCCCAGGATATTAGAGACAAGGTGTGTGAGGTAATATCTTTTATTAAATTGGTCTAATAAAAGATATTACATCACTCATCTTCTCTCTCTAAATTACTTTGCTAATGTGTTATAGTAAGAGTTTATTTATATAACTATCTGATATTATTGGTGGTAGATTAAAAATGGCAGTGTTGTGGTGGGGTTAAATCTAAGACTTTATTGCTAATCTAGGGACAGCTACAGTTTGAAAGACTAGTGTCTTTCAAACTGACTCTCTTCCAAATAGTCTGGGAGTTTGTAGGACACCCTGAAGATAATATAAAATATCATAACCAGAGTTTTTCTTGGCTTCCTTATCTGGCTCCTTCCCATCCTTGTCTAGTTCAATATTTTATGCATAAGATAAAATGTACTTTTTCAATAATAAAACTTGAGTCTGGAGTAGAGTTGTGTAAATCTACTTATATTAGACAGTTCATTGTACTGTATAATGCTGATGACCTGAAGGAGCTGTAATGTTTTTTGTATAGGATCTATTGAGTTAGCATATCTGCTCTCATCAGTTTGTATGGTAGTGATGTATTACATATGTGAAGTTTCTTACAATTGTGAGCATATGGAATACGAGGTTGGTGTAAATTTTTGTCTCCGACTTTTTCAGTATATGTGGACAACTTTTTAGTTCTTGAACTATTAATTTAAAGTAAAACGTGAGCAGTTGATCATATCTGGGGGTGGTTACCAGGCACTTGTGTAGTTGAACTAAATTTTATCAGTTCTCATGCAGGCTTTTATTTAGAAAGGAGAAATGCAGTTTGTAGCAGCCGAATATAAAATTGTCCATGTGGTAGCAGGTAACAGAATTATTGTAGTAACAGAAATGAGCACACTTATCTCCTCCAGATTAAATTCCAAATTTTGCTTTTTAAAACTTAGTAATTATTTCTAAAACTTAGAATGGCTCAATATTGAAGAATGCTGTTAACCCAATTTAATTGCTGCTAACTGCAGATGAGGCTTTATGAGCAGAAACACCGTGACAATTTCTTTTCATAACATTTTCAGTAGGTGTCAGTCTGATTCAGATAGAAAATTTGAACTATTATTTCAGGCAGTCTCAATGATGTAAGGATAACTGGCTATTTTTTGTAAGAGGATACTCTACAATAAACAATCTAGTGGTTGCTGGTCTTAGTTTTTAAGCTGTTTAGTGTTGATCTCTAAAATCCTTTATAGTCTTTGTTTGTTTATATGTAAATCAAACTTGCTCTCCTTGTATTTTAACCTAGCAGCTATCGTTGGCTGGAAGACTTGGGTTGCCAATACTTACATATTTGTTTGTAGTGTTGTTGTAGCTGTGTTGGTCCAAGGATATTAGAGAGACAAAGTAGGTGAGGTAATTTATTAGATCAACTTCTGTTGGCGGAAGGGACAAGCTTTGAACTTCACAGAGCCCTTTTTCAGGTGTGAGGATGGTAACCAGAGTATCAAAGCTAAATATAAAATGGGACAGATTTTTTTTAAGTGATCTCTTTCATGTGTGAATCCCCTTATGCTTAATCTATCCCAATTTGTATTTAGCTTGGACACTCTGGTTACCTTCCCCAGAAATGAAGAAGAGCTTTGTAATGCTTGAAAGCTTGTCCTTTCCACCAGCAGAAGTTGGCCCAATAGCAGATATTACCCTCACCTACCTTGTCTGTCTCAGTCCCTACAGACATACGTCTGTGGACAGGGCCCTTTACTCTGCCTTTCTCCTTAAGGGCTTGTCTACACTACCATGTGGGGTCGATCTAAAACACGCAACTTCAGCTACGTGAATAGCGTAGCTGAAGTTGACGTACTTAGATCTACTTACCGCGGTGTCTTCGCTGCGGTAAATCAACAGCTGACACTCTCCCATCAACTCCGCTTGTGCTTCTCTTTCCGGTGGGGTACCGCAGTCGACGGGAGAGTGCTCAGCAGTCGATTTATCGCGTCTATGACTAGACATGATAAATCGACCCCTGCTGGATCGATTGCTGCCCGCCAATCCGGTGGGTAGTGTAGACAAGCCCTAAGTCTGACAGAGCTAGAGTTTCATCTTCAGCGCATGTGTATAAGGCCTTATTTAAAGGTGCTGAGTTCCTGCAGCTTCTACTTGAAGCCAAAAACAAGCCCCTAGGCTCTCTCATATTTTGGTTTTTTATGCAGGGGAGTTACTGTGTGAACTAATACGAGTTTAGCTGACTTCACAGTTTAGTCACTTGTTTTAAATATAAATGAAGTTTGACCAACAGCCTCATCTTAGAACACAAATCTGGTGAAAACTTAGTTTGGGCAGCGGTTTCACTGAACAGCTGTATCAGTCTCCATCTTGCATTTAGAATAACGAAGTCATTCAATGCTGAGTCGACTAAAAAACAAAATACACTAACTCTAGCTATTGATTTTGCTTTTAGGAAGCAGAACTTCACAGTAAATCTGTGAATACTTAAGAATCCTCACAACTGGCATCCCATGGGATCTTCCATATAAACTTAATGTCTTATTGGTGAAAATGGGGAGGGGGCGGGACATTTGGTGAATTGTTTGGCTAATATAGAAATTCAGAAGTTGTAATAATAGAGTCTTCACAGATGTGTATTACCTCAAGAGCTCAGAAGTTGGAGCAATGTAACAGTAGAAATTGTTGGGTTTGTATGTTTGCGAGTGAGGCAGATTTTGACTTGTGATTGCAAATTACATTTTGATTTAATGGGTCAGGAAATTCCTGATGCTGGTTCTTTTAAATAAAAAGCTTGACTCAGAAAAGTGGATCATTTGCAAGCAGATTGCTGTGCAGAGTCAGTCACTAAACATTATCAATTAAATCTCTCCGAAGAAGTTAAACACTTCAGAAGCATGTTGCCTTAGGAAATTAGAGATTGTGAACCTTGTTTTGATTTGGCTTATAATAGATCATGGACAGTCAGCAATGTAACTGTTTTTCTTGTAGTGAATGTACTGCATGTGTTGGCTTTCTTTTAAAGCAGTAAATAAACAATGTGTTAAGATTCTAGATAATGAATAAATCCTCACTATTGCAGGTTCAACGTACATAATAACCCACTTGGTGGCATCTGTTTTTTCTATATCTAAAATGACAATTGTTTCTAAAAGCTCAATTTATTGCATACTGAAAGATTTACATGGTTTAATTTTATATTGATAAATCTTATCTGTGATCCTTTCAGATTGGTGGACTTACTTTAACGATACAGTCAATCCCACTGAATTTGCTGTTCAGCTACATTGTTTCTCATTCAGTTAGTGCATCTGATTTTTCTATGTTCCAGTTAACTAGTGTGGCTGGCAACGCTTCGTGCTTTTGTACTTTGGTTTGGTCTCCTATTGGGAGAAATCTCTCTTCTCTCCCTGACATGAATGATCAGAACCTTAAATTCCAAATAAATTGTCAACTTTTAAAAGAACTGAATTTGACTTTGCCTGACTCTTTGGTCCTAGTGTTGCCCTGCACTAATGTGGATGAGGAATGGAATGCTGTGTGCTTTATTGGAGAGCAGTTGATGCTTACATTGTAATACGTTTCTTAAATACAGTAGAAGAGGCTTACAAAACAATATTAAGTATGACCTCCATCAGCTGACCAACTGGTCTGCATAGGAAGTGCTTGGTGAGTGTGAAGGAAGTTTGAAGATCAGTGCAGCTGTACAGACACAATAGGCATCTTTCAAGGTGTGAAATTGACGTAAATACTAAAAACTGTTAGAAGGGGCTTTCCCCTGTTCCATCTTCTACTCCTAAGCATATACAATGAGTACTTCATCACATGGTCTTCATGGTTTATTTCCACGTTAGAGTTAATGTTTTGATAACAGGTTGATAAATTGCATTTAAGGCATTCCTCTGGGGCATATGTTTCAAAAGTGGTTTAACTCTTTGTCTCTAATGCTGAGAGTTTTCATTCTACTTTCCAAACTAGGTAAAAACTGGGATGTGAATGCAGCACTAAGTGACTTTGAACAGCTGAGGCAAGTGCATGCTGGGAACCTGCCGCATTCCTTCAACGAAGGGCGCAACTTTAAATCCTTGGAAAAAGAAGCTGCTCGACCGGTGCGGCCACCACTCCAGCGGCAAGATGACATTATTCAAGGTAAAGCAATATTTCTAGATGGATTTTCAACTGGATCATATTCACGCTCAGTCATGTGTCAAAGGAGAATGAAAGCCTTTTTAAAATACAGTGGGACAGATGCTGTCCCCTGCTTTGGCAATATAGGGGATGGACTCTAGGAAGGGGAAAACTCCTCTGATGCAGACACGCATTGTAGGGCCACTAGAAGTGATCCTAAGCTACTCCTTACAAGCCTCAGCATAGAGTGCACTGCTGGATTCAGGCCTGCATTGCTGTCTATAGGCAGCCGAGGATGAGATCCTGAAAGTCAGAGAATTTGAGCAACCAGGGGCCATTCTGACTTATGTCAGAGGCTGTTTCAGCACCTGTAGCAGCCCAGAATTCACAGATTGCAAAAGGTGGCACAAAGCCATGTTTGCTGCCCATTTCCATTGGCTTTCACTTTTTGGAAGTGAAGCATGGAAACTGGGCCTAGTCAGTCTTCAAGTGGTTATTTGATGATAAGCTGTATTTGAGTCCCGGATCCAGAGCAGAGTTGTTGCCTCTTCTTTTTAATCTTCAAGCTGGAACCCCTTCTGGGTCTTTTAAAATAGTGCTGTTCCTTACCTGCCACTGGTCCAGGCTGCTGTTAACTGATAGTGAGGCTCTGTACAGTCCGGGCAATTTGTGAGGGGTCTGAGAATCATTTCGTTGAAGTTGCTTTGCACTTTTGTAGCACTTTCCATCTGAGGATCTCAAAGCACTTTCATGAATTAAGCCTTAATTCCTGGTTGATGAAGGCTTTAACTTCAGTGTTGGATGTGGAAATTGAGACAGAGAGAAATGAAATGACTTGTCCAGGGTCCCATGCTGATGGTAGGGGCAGAGATGGGACAGAGTCAAGAGACCTGTGGTTTAACGAGTAGGTTATGGTCCTTCTCCACAACCCAGTTTTTGTTTCCCTTCCTTCCCTTTTGGAATTAGAAGTGCATGTCAATTCTGTATGCTCAGCGGCGGCTCCAGGCACCAGCGCTCCAAGCGCGTGCCTGGGGCGGCAAGCCGTGGGGGGCGTCCTACTGGTTCTTGCGAGGGCGGCAGTCAGGCCGCCTTCGGTGGCTTGCCTGCAGGAGATCTGCCAGTCCCACAGATTCAGCGGCAATTCGGCAGTGGGTACACTGAATCCACGGGACCGGGGACCTCCCGCAGGCAAGCTGCCGACGGCAGCCTGCCTGCTGTGCTTGGGGCGGCAAAAAAGCTAGAGCCGCCCCTGTATATGCTAAAGCACTTCAGTTTCTTGCCACAAAACTAAAATGCTAGTTGAAGACTATGTAAAATGCTTTTACTTCGAGGGAAAGTGGTCCAGGAAATACGGATAGGCCTTATCTTCACATCTTAATGTTTCTTCTCTTCTTGCTTCAGAGAAACGTCTCTCTCGGGGCATTTCCCATGCTAGCTCCACCATTGTCTCTTTGGCCCGCTCCCACGTCTCCAGCAATGGTAGCAGTGAACATCTGCTGGAGATGCCCATTTGCACTTTCCAGTTACCCGATCTCACCGTGTACACAGAGGAATTTCGCAGCTTCATTGAGCGAGATCTCATCGAGCAGTCGATGCTGGTAGCATTGGAACAGGCTGGTAAGTGTTACCCTGATATTTTTGTTCTTAACACTGTTTTGGTGCAGCGGTAGCAATTTGTGCCATTGCCAGCTGGAATGCTCTGGTTTACACGCTTCTGGCTGTAAAGAATGGAACATGTTCTAGGGATGATGCACTCTGTATCTACGAAGGATAAAGTTGTTTGATCCCCTCTCAAGCATGAAAACAAACCATAGAGTTGAGAGAAGGCCCTAAACAGGCTTAAAGCTACTTTGTTTTTGTGTGTAGGCACTGTATGTATGTGATCTGTTCATGTTATTTCTAAATATTATTGTGACGGGGCTCCTGCTGGTCGTTTTGGGGGTCAGTTCCGTAGGTTGGTATGCCCATTCCCGGTGGTGTCTCACCTGCCGTTGCTTCTGCTCCTGGACCCACGTCACTCCAAAATTCACAGCATCTTCTTCATGACACAGCTGTCTGGCCATGTCACAATTTGCTCTCTGACCTTCCTGGGGGGCCAGAACTGCAGTCCAACTGTCCAGCCACCCCGTCGGGGGGGGGAGGGGAGGAGAAAAACCTGGACCCACTCACTACTCCATGTCCCGGTTCAGGGACCCTCTAGATGGCAGCCACTTTGTGTCCCCTCCAACCTCACAGAACATTTCCCTGGGCCATTTTCCTGCGGCCCCAGCACCTTCACCCTTACCTCAGGGCCTCAGCATGCCAGTCTTAGCAGCCAGCCAGGAGCTCTCTCTAGCATCCCTGGTCCCTGCTCTGCTCTGTCCAGGGTGCTGGCGCCTCTTCCCCTTGCTAGGAGCCTGATATTCCCTCCTTGAGCTCCAGGCAGTTACTGACTCTGCTCTGCCCTGCAGCTCTTCTTATATGGGCCTGCCATGCCCTGATTGGCTGCTCTGCACAGACACCCCTCCTAGTGGCTGCTTTTCGCGCAGCCACCCTAGGGCTCATTAACCCCTTACAGGCCAGCGTGGGGTGGATGCCCCATCACAGTTGCCCAGCAGTACTCCCTACTTCTCCCTCACTTAAGATTTCATTTCTCCTGTGTACTATTTCTTGAGTGATTGATGTGAGAAAGGAGGGAGAGGTTTTTACCCAATATATATAATAGCAGATGACAATTAATGCCTGTCAATACATTTTAAAATGCACGATTTGGAAAAAGATGCATGGTAACTACCTTACTGCAGCAACCTGAAAATACACATGAAACTGATGCATAAGTAGAGCTGCATGCTAAACTTCGGTTTCCCGGAGGACGTACCTCATAGGGCTTGTCTACACTACCGCGCGGGGTCGATCTAAGATACGCGACTTCAGCTACATGAATAGCGTAGCTGAAGTCGACGTACTTAGATCTATTTACTGCGGAGCCTTGACTGCAGTAGGTCGACAGCTGATGCTCTCCCGTCGACTCCACTTGCACTTCTCGTTCTGGTGGAGTACTGGAGTCGACAGGAGAGCGCTCAGCGGTCGATTTATCGCCTCTGACGCAATAAATCGACCCCCCGCTGGCTCGATCGCTGCCCGCCGATCCGGCGGGTAGTGTAGACAAGCCCATAGTGAGTGCAGATGTGTTTATGGTTTCAACACACTATTTCCCTGTCTCACTATTGATGAAAGGTTACAATGCAGTCTGCAAGTAAGATTTGGTTTGTGTATGAGGGGACGCACACACATTACCAGGGCTTTCTAGAGGGTGGAAGCATGAAATGTATAAGCCAACATGTATTGTGTATTATTATTATTATTATTATTTATTTGTAATATTGAAGCACCTAGGAGCCCTAGTTGTGGACCAGGATCCCATTGTGCTAGGTGCTGTACATATATAGAACAAAGACAGTCCGTGCCCTCGAGCTCACAATCTAAGATAACGAGAGACAACAGATGGATACAAATAGACAGGAGAGTATAAGGAAGCAATGAGACGGTATTGGTCAGCATGATAGACATTGATCTCCACACTCCAGCAGCCAGAAAATTTGTGTCAAATATAATCACCACCAGCAGTGTAGGCATGCTTTATGTGTGCGCACAGGGTAGATCCTACGTCTCCGTAGTGGATGCTTAATTCAGATACTGGACTGCTGTAATAAAAGCATTAGAGGTGGGGTGTGGGAAACCCTGAATAAAGTAGGAGAAGGGGACTAGTGAATTCTGATGTCTTAGAAGCTTATTACAATCTGGGTGACTCAAGCTAATAAACTTGAGATTTCTTCAAAATCATCCTCTTTTTAAAAGGATCTGGGCAGAAGACTTGGAGATAAAGTCTTCCAAATTCTAATCTGGTTCTAACACCCCCTTGCTGTGTGAATTTTATTTTTTAAACCTCTCTGCACTTTAACTCATCCTTTTTTGCCTGCACCACCGATACACATTTCTAAATAAAAGACTTTTTCCTCAGTAGGTAACATACATTTTAAGGTAGGTCAAATTTTAGACCGAATCTGTTTGAGTGTGTCTGTAATAAATATTCTGAGGTTTTGGAAATTGACACTTGATATGGGTGATATTGTTACTTGTGGCTTTGCCATTCAGCAGTAGTGAAGCCATTCTTTCTAATGAGAATAAATGTCATGTATCCTAGCCTGGGGTCATATCTAGATGGATATTAGATATGCATTTTTTTAATCTGGAATGTGTGACACGCACATGATTGAGGAGAATTTTATTTCAAAATGTAACTGGGTAACTCAAATATATTTTATTCCAGTGATTTTGCAGAATTTATATACTCTAGAGCACGTTACGTATCTAGTGGTTAGACCAATGACCTGGGAGTGAGAACTCCTGGATTCTTTCCTGAATTACTATGGTTATAGGCAGTAGAAAGATTCCCATTGACTTCAGTAGAGCTGGAGCAGACCCTGGAGTGTAATAGGGTAATTCCTATCAGATTGGAGGGGTGATAGAGGTGATAGACTGAATTAATAGATGTCTAGAAGGCGCTTTGAAGATGAAATACAACTACAGTCTGTATTTATTTAACTTAAATACTGTAGGCATTTGTTTTTAATATAGAAATATCCTGTGTATTAAACAACATTTCAAATGTTCCAAACTTAATTCAGAACAACACCTGAGTTTCATTCTCAGATTTTAAATTAATTCCTTTATTGTGAGGTTAGTGTGCAGTATCGTTAGTGGATGACATAAGCTTAAGGTCTAATTCTCAGTTACATAAAGGACCCTTTGCTCTACTGGTTGTGTAAAAGGGCAGTGTAATTGACAACCACTTTAAAGCTTCTTTACCCTGCCAGAGTGGTGAAAACAGGCCTTGTTGTAACTGAGGGCTTGTCTAGACTTAAAACAATGCAGAGCTGTAGTGCTGCAGCGAAGACGCTACCGACGCTAACGGGAGGGGTTCTCCTGGTGGTGTAGGTCAGTGGTCCCAAACTTGTGAGGGTCATGGCCCCACTGACCCTGAACTCGCCTTCCCACTCCACCAGGGCCAGGAGCGGCACCATTGCTTCAGGAGGGGAGGAGACGTGGACAGGATAAGGGGATCGTAGCTGGGAGAAGGACTGGGGCCGGGAACGAAGCCTTTGCCAGGATGTGGTGGGACCCGGCAGTTCGGACCCCGGCTAGGTGCAGAACTGCTCCAAGGCTGGGGACGGGGCCAGGCACGGGGATGGGAATTGAGGCTGGGGGCAGGGCTGGATGGTGCTCCCTCCCTGACCCCATGGGGACTGGCCTGGGCCCGCTGCGTCCCCCTGAATTTTCCTCCATGCCCCTCTACAGGGCTGCACCCCCAGTTTGGGGACTTCTGATGCAGATAATCCACCTCCCTGAGAGGCAGCAGCTAGGTCAACAGGAGAACTCACTTAGCACTGTTTACACTAGGGGAGTTAAGTTGGTTTAACTGCATTGTTCAGGGCTTGTGGATTTTCACACCCCTGAGCGATGTAGTTATACCGACCTAATTTCCTAGTGTAGACCAGGCCTGAGAATCAGACCTTTTAATATTTCTCCTTCTGAGCATCCTGAAGCACTTCATAAACGCTAATGGACTCAGTCTTACTACGCACCTTGTAAGTATTTTCCTTCCTGTACAGCTAGAGGTGAAGTTACTTGCTCAAGGTTGCATAGAAAACTGTGGAAAAGCTGGGCATAGGCTCCAGATCTTCTCTTCCAGACTTGGGCCTTAATCACACGACCGTCAGTCCTCCCTAGAGATCAGTTGAGCAATGCTGAGTAGCTTTTTAAAAAAGCCCCACCGCATATTGGCAAGAGAACTTCTGCTTTCTTCTATTTATAAGTTACGGTAATACATCTGTGAATCGCCATCTGTAGGCAGACGATTCGAAATTGCTGTATGATGAGGTTAGAACGGAGCATGTCCTGTCATTGAACGCAATTTACCCTGCTGATGAAGAGTCAGCGAGTGAATGGCAAACAGATGTCTTATGCTCAGAATGGAAACCTCCCATTTGTTAATGGGCGATAAGAGAAATCAATACAAGACTTCCACTGGCCTTAATAAAGGTCTTTTTCTATCAGGGTGTTACCTTTTGCCTAGGTTTAATATTCAAACAAATGCATACACGCTTCTCCAAGCCATCCTCCAAAGCACTACATATCATCCATTTTCAGCTTTCAGAGGTTCTGCAAATATTCTGGCTAGTATGTTGTTGGCTAGACTGGCTGTTACTAGAGAGAGGTTCACAGTTAAGTCTGATTCATTGCTAGTTCCATACTGTTTCAAAAGCGTCTCTAATGGCTCTCTGGGGATTGGATCACTCACGGAATTTGTAATAAAATATATAGCCTCTCCAGTTCTTGCTGGTCAGGTGCTCCATGCTGCAAACCCCACCCCTCTATCCCCGACTGCCTTTTGTGCTAATTGGACCCTCTGTTGGCATTCTCAGTGGAGAGGCTAATGATTGAATGGGCCCTGATGTGGAATTAACTCCATAGAGATGGTTCCTCAAGGGTTAAGCCACATTGGTCAAGTTGCCGGTGAAGTTTGTGCTACACCATTGCCTCTACTGTACGTTTTCTATAGATACAGGACTTGTGTCTCTGGGGCTGTCACTCAGCATCTTATATGAGCCTTAAATTCACGTAACTTTCTGAAAGGTTGAAAAAGCCCCGTGTTCAAGGAGAGAGCTAACTGTAAATGCATCAGTACATGGGAATAGGCTCTCATCATAGCTGTCAAATTTCAAAGGTAAAAATGTTCAGACTGTCAAATCCGTTTTGTGTGGGCTTTCTTAGCCTTGATGAGGAGAATCAGGGGGTGAGTTAACTACTATTTAATACATAATCAAGAACTGTGAAAAAGCAGAAGCTATGATTAATATTTAAAAGAACTCGCCTCAGTATAGACACCAGTTCTCTTAATTGCACTTTCCAAGCTGTCCTCTTTATTCATTTCTTTGCTCTCTTAACCTACTTTAAATTTTGATTCCACCCAACACACCCAATGCTCAGTGATTCAGTAGGAGGAAAAAATGTGCCCAACAGTAAATGAGCAATGTGGTGGTGGGCGTTGATGTTAAATTGGTCGCGTCAGTCTGAGACGCAAGAGGACAAGTAACTCGTGGTAGTTACTGTGCTCTCTTGTTACAGAGGAAGGATGGTTTTGTGGCTAAGGAAGTGGGAGTCGAGTTCTGCATTCAGTCCCTGGCTCTGCTCCAGATTCTCTGGACCATGAGCAGCTCCCTTGATTTCTCTGTTGCTCAGATCCTCATCTGTAAATTAGGAGTGGCAATGACTTTCTTTCCACCCCACCCTTTCTTTATCTTGGGCAAACTTTTTAGCCCGTGGGCCACATCTGGGTATGGAAATCGTAAGGCGGGCCATGAATGCTCCTGAAATTGGGGGTTGGGGTGTGGGAGGGGATGAGGGCTCCGCCTGCGGGCTCTAGGGGGGCTGGGACCGAGGGGTTCGGAGGGCAGGAGGGGGATCAGGGCTGGGGTAGGGGATTGGAGTGTGTGTGTGTGTGGGGGGGGTGAGGGTGCTGGGGGTGCAGGAGTGTGCTCTGGGCTAAGATCGAGGGGTTCGGAAGGCAAGAAGGGGATCAGGGCTGGGGCAGAGGGTTAGGGTGCGGGAGGGGGGCAGGGTGCAGGCTCTGGGCGGCGCTTACTTCAAGGAGCTCTCAGAAGCAGCAGCATGTGTCCCCCCCCCCCTCCGGCTCCTATGTGGAGGCATGGCCCAGCAGCTCTGCACGCTGCCCCGTCCACGGGCGCCACCACCCGCAGCTCCCATTGGCAGCGCTTCGGACGGGGGCAGCGTGTGGAGCCCCCTGGCTGCCTCTACGCGTAGGAGCTGGAGGAGGGCATGCTGCTGCTTCCAGGAGCTTCACGGAGCCGGGCAAGCTCCCACAGTTGGAGCCTGTAAGTGCTACTGTAGTACAAATACTAAGAAAGTAAGAAATGGCCATAATAGGTCAAACCAATGGTCCATCTAGCCCACAATCCTGCCTTCCGACAGTCACCGATGCCAGGTGCTTCAGGGAGAATGAACAGAACAGGGCAATTATTGGTGGTCCCCTGTTGTCCCATCCTAGCTTGTGGCTGTCAGAAGTTTAGGGACACCCAGAGCATGAGGTGGTGTCCCTGACCATCTTGGCTCATAGCCATTGATGGACCTTTCCTCAATGAACTTCTCATTCTTTTCTGAACCAAGTTATACTTTTGGCCTTCACAACATCTCCTGACAGTGAGTTCCACAGTTTGACTGTGCTTTGTGTGAAGAAATGCTTCCTTTTGAGGCGACCAGAACTTCATGCAGTTTTCAAGGTGTGGGCATACAATGGAATTACATAGCGGCATTATTTTCTCTTATTATCTATCCCTTGCTAACATTCTGTTAGCTTTTTTGATCGTTGCTGCACATTGAGTGGATGTTTCAGATAACTCTCCACAGTGACTCAAAGATCTTTCTTGAGTTGTAACAGCTAATTTAGACCCCATCATTTTGTATGTAGAGTTGCCTTTATCAACATTGAATTTCATCTGCCGTTTTGTTGCCTAGTCACCCAGTTTTGTAAGATCCTTTTGTAACTCCTCTCAGTCAGCTTTGGCGTTAACTCTTTTGAGTTATTTTGTATCATCTGCGGACTTTGCCACCTCACTGTTTATCCCCTTTTTCAGATCATTTATGAATAGGTTGAATAGCACTGGCCCAGTACAGAAGAGGACCCTGCTATGTACCCCTCTCCACTGTGAAAACTGTCATTTATTCCTACCCTTTGTTTCCAGTCTTTTAACCAGTTACTGATCCATGAGAGGACCTTCCCCTTTATCCGATGACTGCTTACTTTGCTTAAGAGCCTTTGGTGAGGGAGCTTGTTGAAGGCTTTCTGAAAGTTCAAGTACACTATATCCACAGTCACCCTAATCAACATGCTTGTTGACACTCTCAAAGAATTCTAATAGATTGGTGAGGCATGATTTCCCTTTACAAAAGCCATGTTGACTCTACCCCAACAAATAGTGTTCATCTGTGTCCGATAATTCTGTTATTTACTGTAGTTTCAACCAGACTGCGCAACCTAGTCAGACACTAACCAGAGTTACAGTTAAAAGCCAGGAAAGTTAACTTCCTTGTACATGTTAAAGTTTAGCAGCTGAAATGAGAACAAATTGTCCACTTCACATGTTTTCCTGGGAAAAGGCTTAAGAGTCACTACAGAGGTTTTTTATATAACATTAAAAAAAATGGATGGACAGTTAGGTGTTTAAAATCAGATCTTTTAAGACTTTGGGTGTTGGCATTTGATACAAACTTTGAACCCTTTGAAATGTGCATCTCCTGCTAGTCTCTAAAGCCACTAGCTACTGCAATTCTGGTGACAGGTGGTTTGAGTGTCGGCACCTTTTAGGTACTTGTGGTTACTCTCTCCCTACACTTAAGTCTGCCACAGTGTTCAACTACCTATTACCTGAAATCCATCTCTAGGCCATGGTAAGGCCGCATAATAGGTCTGAGGTTGGAAAAGAGCAAACTGGGATTTTCACTGGAAGTACAAAATAAACTATTCCTGGGTTATTGTTAGCTGTACTTCTCAGTGCTCATATTCATTTGACTTGCTAACCAAAGCCACTTGTAGTGTAATTGTATCTCTCGAGCTAAGGTTGCAGAGAGAACTGGCCTGCTTTTGGGCTAGCGCTGGGCACACAGCTTAAGATAGACTTCTCTAATTGTATCTGGGTATCTTGTTTTCAAGACTTTTAGCAGGTATCTTGGTCTTTCCATCACCTTGGAAAAAGCAAAACATTCAGAAATGGGTTTTGGAAATGTTTTAAGGGAATGGAGTTGAGGTGCCCACTTTTGCATAACTTGGCACATGTGGAAATAGGTACAAATTGCTACTCGTATGTCCCTTTGGGTGTATGTAGCACATCCTGATTACAGGCTGCAAATAGAAAATGCCTCTCTAAAGTGTGTCCTCTGACTTTAAACTGGTGTTGCATTGCGAGAGGCCATGTCTACACTATGGGCACTACAGAGGCAAAACTACGGTGCTGAAGCTATGCCACGGTCATGCTGTAGTGTAGACGCTTCCTACAGCAACAGAAGGGGTTTTACTGTCACTGTAGGTAATCCACCTCCCCGAGCGGCAGTAGCTAGGTTGATGGAAGCACTCTTCCATCTCCCTACCTGTGTCTACACTGGAGGTTAGGTCTGCATAGGTTTGGCTCTCAGGGATGTGAGGTTTTTCACACCTCTGAGCAGCATAGCTATGTTGATCTAAATTTTATATGTAGCCCAGGCCTGAGACTGCACAATCTAGTCAGACACTAACCAGCATTACAGTTAAAAGCCAGGAAAGTTAACTTCCTTGTACGCGTTAAAGTTTAGTAGCTGCAAGGGGAACAAATTCCCAGGAAAACATGTGAAGTGGACAAAAGGCTTAGAAGTCACTACGGCAGTGTTAAATTTTGTTTAGCTTTTGTCAGAAGCTGTTTTGTTTCTCAATTTACTCTTCTGGCACCATTCCACTTGGCGAAGGGTTGTTACTTTGCTGTGCCAGAAGCTATATTGACTGAAAATAGCCTGCTTTTCTGAGTGGCGCTATTGTCTTGAGAGGTTGTGTACTAAACAGTTTTCATCTAGAGTGGATTCCTTTTCTAGTCCCAGGAAAAGAAATGACTGGCATCAGATTGCAGTTAGCGCTCCATTTTGTGCTGTCTCTGTTTATCCCTTTGTGGTGATAAAACTTCCTTAATTTAGTTCTTCTGCATCTGTTGTTGGTCAAACTGCAAAGAAAAATCACAAGAAATGTGTGTTCCTAAGTTAAGTGTTGTCTGTATCTAATAACTAGCAGAGACTCTTCACGGACTCTGTGGACCAGACAGCTAAATTGCAGTGCTGGGAAGAGACCTAGTTTTTCTAAAGCCGGGTTCACATGCTGATTCCACTTATTTGGAGTATGAATAGAGGCACGCAGGCCTATTGCCTGCTGATTGACATTCAGTTGGTCTATTGTGGAGACGTTAACAGTGGCCATTGGGAGCTGGGGAACACGTTGTTTAGAGGACATGGTTTAAAATACAGGGCGAGCCGAATCCTGCTTAAAGATGGCTTGGAACACTTCTGTAGATTTCTCTGCTGGATACTACTGTAAACTAACTTTGTTTTCTTCATATAAACAAAGATTCAACTCCTTCCAGTTACACTACACATGACCATGATTCTTAATATTAATTTTTCAAAGTCAGTTTGCTTTTCCCATGATCCGAGAGGCCATATCTTGATTTGCAGTGATTCAAATGCTTTATACTACCTGAGAGCTCGGATTCCCAGTTTTTAAACTGTCTAAAGCACTAATCTGACAGTTCACATATTGGCTGCTAAGATCGTGTGGGGAAAGACTTTCAAAGCTGCTTAGTTGGGAAAACTCATTGATCTCACCAAGTCCTGTTCCTGAACTGGCGAACAGAGACAAAGAACATTGTACGGTATACCTCTGCATGCTTAAGATATGAATGATGAAACCACCAGGAGAAACTAAAATAGCATTTTGCAGTTGAACATCAGCAGAAAAATTGTTCAAGGCTGAAGCTCAGGATTGGGACCCAGGCCTCCTGGATTCTGTTTCCAGCTCTGCCCCTTAGTTCATGTGACCTCAAGTAAGTCACTGCACCCTCTCTGCCTGTGTCCTCAGCTGTAAAATGGGGTCAATATGGTAATCTACCTCACATGGGTGTTGTGTGGTTTAATGTACTGTATTAAAGCTTGTAAAGAACCTGACATCTGATGAAAGACACTAAATGTTTGAGCGTCTTGCAGAATGGATTTGTTTGGCGTGCATGTTAGTTTAGACTGTAGTTGGTTGTCCATTCACCTTCTGGAAAAGATGATAGAACCCCACCATCCCTGTACTTCCCCTATTATCCCCTGTCAGTGTAGCCTAATGTACTTGTCGCTTATGGCAACTCGTATTCCTCCCTTTTACATCTTTAATATGTGTACAGATGGTAGGGCTTGGCTTTCCAGAGTGGCCAGGGAAGTTTGTCTCTGATCCTGGAGACACCAATTGCTATTTTTGTTTAAAGTGCTATAGGGATCTTTAACTTCCACAAGGGCCCTCATCAGATCCAGCCACAGAGAATACCAATGTCTCATTCAAAAGCTGACACAGCCAGCAGTATGGGCCACCTCGATCTACTTAGGCATAACTTGAGTCCCACATCCTTCTGGCTGAGTTGCATGATTGGTATCAACTGAGCCATAATGACGCTTTCGCTGTTCAACTACTACTGTAAGAGGGTTTCTCTGGCGGTTTACTTGTTACTTTGAGCTCCTTCCTTATTTTTTTTCTTCAGATAGATTTGTTCTCTGCTGAAAAACAGATGGGGGGGCGGGGAAGGGTCATCTAGGTCAGAAAATGCTATGAAATATGTTTGTTCCCCTCTCCCTTCCCCACTGGAAAGCGGATACATAACTGCTTATTCCTGTTTGTCGGGTGCTCTGAGACAGGCCAAGCTACAATCCGTTCCACCTTTCGCCTTTGAACAGGCAAAGACGACGATTGTTCTTCCTGTGTCAAGTATGAGCTTACAGTGGGGGGTCTCTGAAATATTTCCACAGGTCGCCTGAACTGGTGGGCTAACGTTGATCCCAGCTGCCAAAGGCTACTTCCTTTGGCGACAACAGGTGACGGGAACTGCCTGCTTCATGCTGCCTCCCTGGGTAAGACCTCAAAACAATTCATGGTGAAGTGAATAACAGTCGTGACTGATCAGTTTTTGACACTTGGGTATCAACAGATGCAGAGAAGTTTTGCAGGCACAACTTCCAACCGCTCACTTGATTTTTATCTCCTCCCTTAACAGCATAGCATGTTCTAAAGGACATAAAGAGGGGTCATCAAAGGAGAGAAATAAAACTTGCTACATTTCAGAGAGGGAGATGATCTAAGAACAGGAATAGGAGTCAGGAATTTGACTTCCAATCCTAGATTTGTAGTTTTGGGCACATCCCTTCAGCTCTCTGTGCCTCCATTTTCCACCTGCTTCACAGGAGGGTGACACAACTAAAGTTTGAAAGGCCCTGTGTAAGTGTGTGTGTTATTCCCTTCTTGAAAACCTACATAGTCCAGAATAACCTAGGATGGGGCAGTGAATTCTGGTTTGTGCACCTGTCTGCCTTTTTCTGAACGCACCCCTAGAAGAGATTTATTCTTTCCCCAACAGCGTTCATCCTTTCAGGATGATGCAAACTAAGCCTGTCTTTCATTTTTAATGGGCTTGGGGTTTTTTTCAGTCAAAGGATTTGTATTGTCAGAGTAATGAGGTAGATATGCAGCTGTGGGGAAGTCATGGATGATTCTTTGAACTGGTGTTTCCATGAAAGACTGAACTAAGAGCAGAAGGGAATAAAAAGTTCCTATTGTGCCAACATCCCTACTTGAGAAGGATTTTTTCTTTCTTTTTTTTTTAATTTTTAATTTGTTTTAAAAGCGAAGCATGTAGCATTTCCCCACTTTGTCCTAGTCCCATTATTTTAAAACTCCTGGTTCTCCCCACCCCACTGCAGTGTCTCTATTTTTAGACATGGATTTCTGAACGAAATGTATGAAGGGTAAAATATGTTCTCCCACTATGAAAGTAGTTTTTTGGTAGTAAATGAATATTCTTTGCATTGTTTAGAACAGGGGTGGGCAAACCATGGCCCGGATGCCTCATCTGGCCCTCCAGACATTTTAATCCGGCCCTCGAGCTCCAGCTGGGGAGTGGGGTCGAGGGCTTGCCCCGCTCTGCACAGCTCCCAGAAGCAGCGGTTTGTTCCCCCCTCCGGCTCCTAAACGTAGGAGCAGCCAAGGGTTCTCCGCACTCTGCCCCTGCCCCAAGCGCCTCCCCCACAGCTCCCATTGGCCAGGAACCCTGGCCAAAGGGAGCCGCAGGGGTGGCACCTGCGGACAGGGCAACGCGCAGAGCTGCCGGGCTACGCCTCCGCATAGGAGCCGGAGGGGGGACATGCCGCTGCTTCTGGGAGCTGCTTGAGGTAAGCACTGCCCAGAACCTTCACCCCTGACCCCCTCCTGCACCAGCCATGATCCCCGTCCCACCCTTCAAACCCCTCGGTTGCAGTCCGGAGCACCCTTCTGCACTCCAAGCCCCTCATCCCCAGCCCCACCCCAGAGCCCACACCCCCAACCGGAGCCCTCACCCCTCCTGCACCCCAATCCCCAGCCTGGACTCCTCATTGCTGACTCCACCCCAGAGGCCTCATCCCCTTCCGCACCCCAATTTCGTGAGCATTCATGGCCCGCCATACAATTTCCATACCCAGATCTGGCCCTCGGGCCAAAAATTTTGCCCACCCCTGGTTTAGAAAATAGTAATGTTATGTTGAAATAATGTAGCTTGAGGTTTATAGTCAATCTTGCATAAAAATCACAGTGTTCAATATTTTATCACCGTTGCGGTGAGACTCAGATCTCAGGATAAGATTGTATGGACTTGATATGTGGCATGAACCGTGCCTGCCACTAAGGTTTGCAAAAGCAAGCTGCTGAAGGCTTCTTTGGACTAGGTTAATGGTTATGACTTCCATAACTTCCAGAGAATAGGTGATATCTCCATAGGGCCAAATTAGCTGCAATTTAATAGCGGTGGACAGCTTTTGAAATTGTGGGCTTTCAGATTGGGGTGGGACAAGCTAATAAAAATAGTGAAGGAGAGAGCATGGGTAATAGAGAACAGTAAAAGTCTTGCATCCCAAGGCATTGGCTTCAGCGGACCAAAGGGACTTTAATGCTGGGGAGTTGTATAAACAGGGGACCCTCTTCTGCTTTAGGGTAGCTTATCCTCTGGTTTTAGTCCATTTTATGCAGAGAGAAAAGGATAGTCTAGTGGTATAGGAACCTAGCCTGGGCCTTTGGAGATTCCTGCTCTGTCCCAGATTCAATTCCTGCTCTGTCCCAGACTTCCTGTGTGGCCCTGGGCAGCTCATGTAGTCTCGCAATGCCTCTGTTCTCCATCTGCAAGGTGAAGCTAATAGCAAGAATGTTGTGAGGATAAAGACGTTAAAGATTGTGAGGTGCTCAGATTCTCCAGATAAGCACCTAAGAGATCAGAAGCTTGAGAATACTTGTCTCTACCCTTCCCTCTGGCAAAGCTTACTGTATCTGCCAAGGGAATTTAAAGTAGCAGAACCACCCATTCCTTCCCCACACACAGGATGCTGCCTCCTGGACTGGGACCATTTTAGAAGCCCAAGTTTTAGTCCCCAGTGATCTAATCTCCTGAATGTTGCTATAATATTCTGACTTCAGTGAAGTCAACAGAAGTGGAGTATTTCCTATATGGGACTGGTGCCGTTCATAAGTAGTGAAGCCAGCCTGCCTCCTGTAAATAGATGTTATCCTGGCCCCTTGATTGATTTCAAGTAATTTATGGACACAATACTATACTATCATTGATGAGTTTTTTGGTATTTTAAATTAAAAGTGGCAACTTTAACTCGAACTTGCATATTTCTGTGCTACAGAAAAATTCTGTACAGCTGTTGTGTTGTGGATAAGCTAGGGGTTTGGGGTCAGGATTCCTGGGTTCCATTCCTAACTTTGTCACTGACTCTCTTGAGATGTCCTTAGGCAAGTCACTTTATCTACCTGCCTTGGTTTCCCCATCTGTAAAATGGGGATACAGTAGAACCTCAATGTTACGAACACCAGAGTTACGAACTCACCGGTCAACCACACATCTCCTTTGGAACCAGAAATATGCAGTCAGACAGCAGCAGAGACCCAAAAAAAAAGCAAATACAGTACAGTGTTAAACGTAAACCGCTGAAACAGAAAATTAAAAAAAAAGATTTGACAAGGTAAGGGAACTTTCTGTGCTTGTTTCATTTAAATGAAGATCGTTAAAAGCAGCATTTTTCTTCTGCATAGTAAAGTTTCAAAACTGTATTAAGTCAATATTCAGTTGTGAACTTTTGAAAGAACAACCATCACGTTTTGTTCAGTGTTACGAACAACCTCCAGTCCCGAGGTGTTCGTAACTCTGAGGTTCTACTGCACTTCCCTACTTCACAGGACTGTTGTAAGGCTTTAGTGAGACACATCTTCAGAAGGCAGAGGCTGGAGAAAGGCCAACGGCTATTAATACTCTTTCCTTCCTCCCCTCCCCCATGTAGGTATGTGGGGTTTCCACGATCGAGATCTCATGCTTCGCAAATCGCTTTATACCTTAATGGATAAAGGTGTGGAAAGGGAAGCCCTCAAGCGGCGGTGGCGATGGCAGCAAACACAGCAGAACAAAGAGGTAGGAGAAGGAATTAAGACTGAGTTCTTAGTTATGACTCGAGGAGGCATGTCCAGGGACAATTTTAGATGGTTCTGGGAGCTGCTTCCTCTTCTGGGGAAAGTTTTGCTTTTTAAACATTTAATGTGAATTTTGGGCAAATCCATAATGCACAGTGAATTGGCTCGCTCCGAAGGGAAGTAGCCATCCGTTTTCAGTACAGTTGTGAAACTTTTAAAGAGATTCTTTTCATATGGTAAGGGTGTTCTGTTAACTTATAGCTGTGTTAGCAGTATTGGTGTACGTTGTTGTTCCTGATGCGTTAGGTTCCCAAGTGAGATCCAGTATAAATAGGATAATACAACGTGACTGTGAAAGCTCATACTTCCCCGTATTGTTAAATTACGATTTGCTGCAGCCATTCCTACTGTGCCTCCATTAGGGATCACATCCTGTCACTACCAACAAAACAGTTCTTTCAGAGAAAAGAAATGCATCATACTCTGTGTAGGCTTCTCTTGTGATAAGATCAGAGAGACACTTCTCAGTCAGAGCGCTGTGTGGACTTTACCACCAAAAAAGGAAATTCGCACTCTCACCACATTAAAAGACCATTACAGTTGTGACACTAGCCCAGGAAAGCAAGGACGTATGTTTGTCAGGGTGGAAAGTTACCAGATGTCCTTGAGTAGCTAGTTAGAATACCATTGTGTTTTAGGTGCTAAAGAACACAGTATGTTTTCCTTAGAGCTGTTTGATTCTTTTAAAAGGTAATTAGTAAATAAGACTTTAAGATTAATATTTCCCGCTTTAGAAAGAGAGCCATCCTTGTTAAAACTGAATATTTAAAAACACAAATTGACTTTTCATCATTTAATGTTAAAAGCATAGGTTTCAGCACCTCATCAGTCTGTGGCATCTGAGTGCCGCCCCAGCTGTAGACGGCCAATAAAGCACAATTATCCTGTGTGCTTTAATGACCTCTAGTGTTATGAAAGACAAGCTTGTGCTAGTCCCTTTGTTTGGAAGATCTGTCTGACCGTTCGCCTGGTGACTGACTGACATTCCAGAGTTCAGGTGATGGCTGCCACCAGTTCTTATGTTCATGAGTAAAAGCCCTAGGAGAATTGGGGAAGCATGTTCTCCAACAAGCAAAAACATTCTTTGGGTGTAGAGTAAGATACTAAAATAGCGTTGGTATCTCTGAGTGGAGTGACTTCATTTCAGTGAAAGTGGAGCATCCCGTTGGAAATATTAAAGGTGCAGTTGAACTGTTGACTTGTAAGTTGGGGTTTGGATTAAAAAAGGTTAGTGGTGCAAGCTCCCCCCATCCCCAAATAAGCTCACTGTAATGACATGTACATTGTAGATGCACAGTGGATTGTGCCGATCTGCACAATTTAAGCTCTTCCCCCCTCTTTACATGCTTAGATCAACTGTGAAATACTTCACAATGTTGACGATTAAATGATATCATCGTTATACTTCTGAGTGAACATCTCCCCGAGACCAGCAGGGGCGGACATCGCTGTGTTGGTTCCTCTTGGTTCACGTTTTGAATGATTTCATAAGACTAGTGATTTAATTTTCTAAAACTGAAGCTCCGATTCTGGAGCACAAGATAGCAGAGAGGTGTGAATACACCATGCTCCCATGCAGTCCCCCATTCCAGTCCTGGGAAATTGGATTTCTGAAATCTGATTTAGTAAGTTTGGCATAACGTCTTGTGTAGTCTAACTTCAAAATCAGTCTGACTCCTTTTTTTGTTTGGCGATGTGATGGTTTCTGGTACTTTTTACCTTAAATTGTCCCTCTTTGTGGGCATGTTGGATGTTAACATAGCAACATATGAGCTTCAGCCAAGAGGGCTGGTTGAAGATTCCTTATTCCCAAAATATAACTCTTACTGAATGATATAATTCTGAAAACCACAGCTAATGAAAACGTAGTCAAGATGGCACCTGTGTAATGCCATTCGCCAATAATCTTTTTAGATTATCAGCTTTTCAGGGCAAGGATTGTGCTTTCATATGTGTTTTGGCCAATAGGGCGCCAGTCTCTTTTGGAAGACCCCATGATATTTCAGAATCGTGCTGTATATATGTGAGACCAATCTGTGCTCATAACTGAAATGAAATGAATAAATGAAAGCATTAGAGTAGTGTGTGCAGACTAAAATGAAAGTGGGACTGAAAATGTAAACTCAGTTTAATGGTAACACCTCGAAGAATCAATAATATCTGAGAATCATGTGGGACCTTTCTGGACACTTTGCTGCTGGCTTTCTTGTTCAGTAGGAAGGGAAGGTAAATTGCTTTCTAAAGCAAAACCTGCATGTCTGCTAATCCAGTTATAATTTCCTGCTGCCTTCTCTCATCAATAGGTTAGGCAATCCTTTATGCTTAGAATCAAGATGCCTTTGGTGTAATTTGGGGATATTTAAGTTTTATTCCAATTCTCTGGCTTTAAATATTGGTGCATCAGAAACGTATTATCTTTCACATGAACTGTAGATTCTGATTCTAACCATATTATGTGTTCTGGTTACTTGGTATACCTCCAGATCATATCACTGTACACTCTTTTGCATGAAATCTATCGGTAGCCTTTGCAAAATTCTGTAGAGAAATCGATGCTGGGGCAAATTAAAGCAGCTTGCTTCAGCGAGTTGGTAAACCCTTATTCTGTGTGGGTTTTTTGTTTTTTGTTTAGTCTGGCCTTGTTTACACAGAAGAGGAGTGGCAAAAGGAATGGAATGAGCTAATCAAACTTGCATCCAGTGAGCCCCGCATGCATTATGGTACAAACGGAGGCAACTGTGGAGGGTAGGTAGAAGACAGCTGTGTAAAGATGACAGATGCCACAGGGGGTTGGCGGCCCAGTCAGATAATTCAGTAGTCTTTTGTTTTTCTTTTCCCCCTGAGATGCCCTCGGTTCAAAAACAAAATAGTTTAGTGGTCTCGTAAAACTCACTGGACACCATCGGTGCGTGACTTGCAGTAATTACTTGTGGGGAGCTCAGGACTGGGACCAGAAGGTGCTGCAGGCGCATCCCTCCTTAAACGGTGAACTTTTGGGGCAAGGGGTCATCTTTTTATGGTGTGTATGTACAGGGCCGAGCACAATGGTCCATGATGGGGAGCCGCAGCAGTGCCTCTCTGTGTAGTCTGGTTCTAGCCAGCGCTTTGTCTCACTAAAACTTACTCAAATGCATCTGACACAGTGGGTATTCACCCACGAAAGCTTATGCTCCAACACGTCTGTTAGTCTATAAGGTGCCACAGGACTCTGTTGCTTTTTACAGATCCAGACTAACACGGCTACCCCTGATACTTCACAAATACTAAATTAAATTAAATTAATGGAGATATCCCATCTCCTAGAACTGGAAGGGACCTTGAAAGGTCATCAAGTCCAGCCCCCTGCCTTCACTAGCAGGACCAAGTACTGATTTTGCCCCAGATCCCTAAGTGGCCCCCTCAAGGATTGAACTCACAACCCTGGGTTTAGCAGGCCAATGCTCAAACCACTGAGCTATCCCTAGCGAAGGGCTTGTCTGTTCAAACATTTAGTCCACAGCAAGCTGGGGTATGAATCTACGGTATGTTAATGCCCATCAGCAGGGTCTGCACAGACAGGCTGCGGCAGGCTAGAGCAGGTAGATTGACACCCCAGCTTGCCATGAATGAATTGTTTATGTAGGTGAGCCCTAAATCTAAAATATTTATTTATCCTCACTCATGAGTAAGGCCCAGATGAATTAGCTGATGCCCTCTAGTGTTTGTACAATTCTCATTTATTGTCTGACCTCTCAGCCAGATGGCAGACTAAAGTAAAAATAGCCACACACCAAGTTTAACAAAGAAGAGGAAAGAAATTTAATCTTCTACGTATTTGTGTTCCTAAGGATTAATGTCTCTGCAAAGGCTACCATGAAATCCTTGTTATGTTCTGATGGTGGAGCACGCTTTCTCTTCACAGAACACACATTTAAGGAGGCGTGTTTCTCTAGTTTAGAGGGATCTTGTTGGCTCACAACTCGTGTTTGTGTAACCTTGTCCCAGCCTTCTTCTGCATGGGAACACTGGGGCTTCAGAATGAGCACTGCAGCACCAGATGTGTTGATGCTCCAGGTGGCAGGGAAGTTCGTCAGCACTACAGCCCTCTAACTGGTTTAGGGATTGGCTGTCTGCCTCCATTTCCCATCTGAAAAACAGGAATAATCGCCACCTTTGAGATCCTTAGGATGAAAGGCCCTTTAGAAGTGCCACTTCTTAGTATTATTGGAGATGAGTCATTTGTCTCGTCGTTTGGATTTGGATCTATACTGGCCCAAAGTTCAAATCGGTTTAGTCGCTGCTTGCCCCATCTCTGATCTAATATAATAATATATGGAGATAGTTCTATCTCTTAGAACTGGAAGGAACCTCGAAAGGTCATCGAGTCCAGCCCCTTGCCTTCACTAGCAGGACCAAGTACTGATTTTCGCCCCAGATCCCTAAGTGGCCCCCTCAAGGATTGAACTCTCAACCCTGGGTTTAGCAGGCCAATGCTCAAACCACTGAGCTATTCCTCCCCACATCTGATATTAATATGAGCTATGCGGATGCTTGATATACACTTTGTTCAGAGTCTGTTCGTAAAGCAAGCGATTTAAAGGTGAAAGAGGTGAAGGGCTGATCACATTTCTCTTCATTATTTCCAAAGTGTTGACAGCTCTGAAGAGCCAGTATACGAGAGCCTGGAGGAATTCCATGTCTTTGTTCTTGCCCATGTGCTGAAGAGGCCTATTGTAGTAGTGGCAGACACTATGCTGCGAGACTCTGGGGGAGAAGGTAAGTCCCACAGATTTGCAGTCCCCTTCGCTCCACTGCCAAGTTGCTTTTATTAATTCAAATGTATGTGGTGCAATTTAGTGGAATGCTTCCTTCCTCCCTTCACTCAGTTCCACAGGGGTTTTTTGTACCTTGAAATTGACAAGGAGAAAAGATGCATTGCGCTGGCTCTGGGTTATGCAGAGCTGCCGCAGTGAACCAGTTTGGTTCCGATGGAAGCTCTAAGGCATACCACAAACACCTTATAATATGAGGTCTCAAAGAAGGCATTGAGACAGCATGTACGTGCTGTTATTTTCCAAATTCTTTGCCCCCATGTACTCCTGTGCAGAAGGGAAATTCCACTCCCCGTGAACATAATTTTCCACTAGCAGACTTTTTCATTTCCTGTCAGAAAAGATGAATCAATTACTGATCTCGTGTGTATAAGTTTTGGGTGTTTGTGGAAGAGAAAAGAAGCGTGCGTAGATAAATTTAATTCCGCAATTGTGCACCTCTGATTGTTTTTATCCTTTCTAATGTGGCGGTGTCTGTTACCTCCTCCCCGGTAAAATAATTTAGATAGATGGATCTAATGTGAAGGTGAAAGTTGAGGTGAAACAAGTTGGCTCGGTCTGTCAGAGGTTTCAGTACAAATGGTTCTTAATAATCTATTCTGAAAAATAATGCAGTATAAATTCTTTTCAGCATTTGCTCCTATACCGTTTGGAGGCATCTATCTGCCCCTGGAGGTTCCAGCCAACAAATGTCATCGCTCTCCTTTGGTATTGGCATATGATCAAGCCCATTTTTCTGCACTAGTATCCATGGAGCAGAAGGAACCCACAAAAGATCAAGGTACCTCATAAGGTTTCTGATTTTTGGTTTTCACCAATTAACGGCCCAATACAAAAAAAGTCTGTTTTTTTGTTTGTTTTTAAATCCAGTAGACACAGGAAAAACACCGGAAATGGCTACTTGTGTCAAAAGGCTTGTCTTCATGGAACAGTCATGTGGACCATGGGGTGGGGGTGATTTCTAGAGAGCACTAGTGTATTGCATGTTAATTGGTGCATGTAGACCCTGCTGGTGCGCATTAAAGGTTCCCTAGTGGGGTATGTTTGAAACAGTATTATGTTAAAGCACACTAGGGAATGTTGTGAACAGATTACTCAGTTCAGTATATACAAAGAGCCCTGGAAAAAAACTAATTTTTAGACGTCTACGTAGAACTCAAAAATTGCTTAAAACCCGCCTCCACCATCCCCAAATTAAATTAATAAACCCTGAAAAACAGGATCTCTATTTATCGAACAAGACCGGTGACTTTAAGTCATGAGCAATAAGGCTGCCTGGTGGCCAGTCTAAGAGACGCTACAGATCCCAGGCCGTGGGCATGTTTTGGCATTGCACAAGCCACCCTCAAAATTGACACCCTCCTCAGTAGTCAGTCAAAGGCTGAGCCAGAGAGACACTGAATCACTGACTGCGAAAGGTGACCCTCCCAGGGATAGGGTCTGGACGCTGGCGGGCTGGGTGATATGAAGGAAGCTTATTTTGTCCGTGCTGTACCTACTGTGTAGATCAACATTTGGCTTCATCCTCCAGAGCTTTTCACTAATACTCTCTTCGCTTTCCAAAGAAAACGATGCCCCGTCGAAATAGTAAACGGTGATTTGCCGTTTCTGCTCCCCACGACCTCTGTCCACTTCCACCTTGTTGGCCAGGCCTTTGTCCTTTCTGGCCCTAAACAAGTTGCCCTTCCTCTTTCCATCACAGCGGTGATCCCTCTGACTGACTCTGAACACAAACTGCTTCCTGTGCACTTTGCTGTGGATCCTGGGAAAGAATGGGAGTGGGACAGAGATGACACTGATAATGTCAAACTAGCAAGGTGAGTTCTCAGCTGGAAATCAAACTGCCTGACTGCAGCTGCTCTGTCGCCTAGCATCCCCCAGCTAATAACTGAAACTTTAATTACTAGCATCTTGTTTCAAACTTGTGCTTGGTGTGTGAAAATCATCAGTAGAGATGTAGCAGCCCTTTTTTCAAATGCTATCAATTATTGTAAGGCCATGAGACTGTGGGGAGAAGTATTTAAGATCAAAGTACTTAAGGTAGGCGCAGGTTTATGTAGGTTATATGGAGCATGTAACCTCTCTGAAGTTATAGATCTAGAGCTGGTAGAAAATTTTCTAGCAATGTATTTTCAAGGGCCAATTGCCTTTTGACCAAATAGACATTTTTGTGAAAAATGGCTTTTGACTGAAAACAGTCATATTTTTGTGGAGGGAAACGCTGATTTCCCAACCAGCTTTAACATTAATACAAAAATAATCCTGTATGCCAAATGAATACAGAAAAATATTTTTGAATTTGGCCACATTTCACATGCAGTAATTTAATTTTACATAATTACAGTACAAAAGTTTCTGATGCTAAGGGTATGTCTTCACTACGATTTATCGCATCTAGTCTAGACGCGATAAATCGATCCCCGAGCGCTCTCCCGTTGACTCCTGTACTCCCTCTCGGCGAGAGGCACAGGCAGAGTTGACGGGGGAGAGGCAGCAGTCGACTCACGACGGTGAAGACACCACGGTAAGTCCAGCTAAGTACGTCGACTTCAGCTACGTTATTCACGTAGCTGAAGTTGCATTACTTAGATCGACTACCCCCCAGTGTAGACCAGGCCTAAGAATCTCATTGAGGACCTTGGAAGCTTACAGAAAACTCAATGACACTAGTTAACTTTCTACAGCTCAGTCTTGTGTCTATTCTTGCACAGGCTTAAACAAGCCTTATTTTATTCAGTTCCAGAACTTCAAATGGGTTTATTTTTAAAGGCCCCTCTACTGGACAAAATTAACTAACCTTTTGCTCTTTAAGACCCTTTAAGTGTGGTCAAGTGTCTTAACATTTTACAGTCTCGTAAATTTCAGCCAGTTAAAGGATAGAGCTCTCCTGAATAATTGAAGGCACGATGTATTTGTTCTTTGACTTTGCACGTGCATGTTTGCTGTAACCTAATCCTTGCTTCCTCAGGATCTCTTAAGTGATTTGTTAATTTCATAGGAATTTATCCCCTGGTATGCCAAAGAACAACATAACTCCCCTTTCTGTGTAGGCAGGAACAGAGCCATGATATGTCTGCGTGCTACTAAGGTTGAGTTAGAATGCTGGATGATGCTCAAATTTCTCTTGTATTGCTGCTGTCTCTTAAAGGGACACCGACGATAGAAATCAGTATGCAGCAAATGTATGTGACCACTTCACTTTTTCAGCTTCAGTTAACGGAGATCATTGTGGCCACTATTAAGCTATTTTCTTTTATGGAAAGAATATGTAGCATTTGTTTGTTTCACGTTCTGTAAAATCAGAAAAATGTAAATGATTTCCAAAGAGACGAGAAAATTGTTGCCTTTTTTTGTTGATAAAACTAAAGTTTTTAGTGCGTGGTCAGTTTTCCTTTCTGGTTCTCATGCACTAGTTTTGTCCAAGTTTCTGCAACTGCAGAAGAATCTGAATTTAAAAAGTTCAGTGAAATAACTTTTACAAATCTAGTGTGAACAGAAGTGTTTTTGAGAAATTCCTTTTTACACAAACCCTGAATATGGGGCTTAAATTAAGCTGATTTTTCCAGTTAACTTTTTACATAAATGCTAGTCGTATAAGGGTTTGAGCACTTCAAAATATCTTTTGATCCAGTTATTACATTATAAAAATTAGCCAGCAAGTTTTAATAGAAGAAAAAGGCAATTAAAATGTAATTTAAATCTCCATATAGTGAAAATAGAACCCCAGTTACTAAAATGATCCTGGATTGTTACTTTGTTTCATATATATATATATATATATATATATATATATATTTTTTTTTTTTTCAGTGTGACATTATCGTTGGAAGCAAAACTACATTTGCTGCACAGTTACATGAATGTTAAATGGATCACCTTGCCCTGTGAAATGCAGGTAAAGAAACAGGAAATATTTTTTTACTCCTTTGAACACAGTCCTGCTTCCTTCCCACAGAGGACTAGACAGGGGATGGACGTTTGCTTTCATTCTTGTACATTTCTTTAACCTGCCATTAGAAGGCCTGGCTGTCCTTGTTTTGCTCAGAAAGAGCAGAGAAATGCCATGCAGATGGACCTCTTGGATTCTGTGCACACTTTAGTAATAGTTTACGTTAAATGTTAAAGCTCTCAATACACAGAGCAAATAATTCAACCTACTGCACTACAGGAATAGCTCAGTGGTTTGAGCATTGGCCTGCTAAACCCAGGGTTGTGAGTTCAATCCTCAAGGGGGCCATTTAGGGATCAGGGGCAAAAATCTGTCTGGGGATTGGCCCTGCTTTGAGCAGGGGATTGGACTAGATGACCTCCTGAGGTCCCTTCCAACCCTGATATTCTATGTTCTGTACACTGCTGGAGCTGGACACTTGCTTTCCAGCAACCAGAAAGTGAATCCAGATATTAAGGTGATACAGCTGTAACTTCAGGGCCTTAAACCTTAAGGGATCATATGTAGTGTTCTGAATACTTCAGCATACTTCGGAAATCCCCATGCTGTCATCTCACCAAGTCACGGCAGCTGCATTAGCAGTGAAAACATGGCTTAGATTCTTCCAGGTTCATAGATATTATTTTTTTAAAAGGAAGCTGTGGGGTTGGTAATTCAGGACCTGGAATGACTCCTCCAAATTCCGTGTGAACTGTTAAATTTCAATTTGGATCATTTCCAAGAACAAGATGCTGCCATGGTATGGTCTGTATGGAAGAAGCTCAAATGACTGCATTTAAAAGTAATGGTTTTCCTTCTGTCCCCATTTCCCCCTCCCTCCCCCATAGATTGTCCACAATACTTGTGAGTCTAAATCCTCACCTGCCATGATGGCCCCAGGTCATTACAAGTAAATGACATTAGTGAACTATGGGGGTATAGTGCCCCCTAGTGAAATGGGCTGCAGGTCTGAGCTTGAGCAATACCTACCATTTTATTGTGGTGTCTTTTTGATTGTGTCAAGTATCAGAGGGGGAGCCGTGTTAGTCTGGATCTGTAAAAAGCGACAGAGTCCTGTGGCACCTTATAGACTAACAGACGTGTTGGAGCATAAGCTTTCGTGAGTGAATACCCACTTTGTCAGACGCATGTGGCGATTCTTGATGGTGGTTACTACTTCCAGAATCCCAGCATTCAAACGGCTGCTCCTGTGTCCCATACAGACACACTATAAAGAACCACCCCACTATACTCCCGGATTGTTTTATTAGGTGGGCTACATACATTCCTGCATTTGTCCATTGTGGTGACCTTCCTTGCAGCCCATGAGGGCTATTTCCAGAACGCATCCAAAATAGCTTTTGTAGCTGGCCAGCAGGAGATAGGTCACCTGGTAGAGCGCACTGACATTTCTAGTTAAGGTCTTGCTTTCCCCCATTTAAATCTTGCACTAAGTTGCTGCATCTGCGGAGCCTAATTGGTAAATGTAACGTTAGGGCTGTATTTTAACTGAGTAGGGGCGTGCAGACAGTGATGTACGTGCAGCCTTGAGACTCTGCGGCTCCTGTCTGCGGCTTTTAGGGGAGCCAGCTTTGGTGTGGAAAAGGCTCCCCCTGGTGCGTGTTTAGGCCTTTCTCGTGAGCACCTGTGTGCTGCATCCACTCAGAATTTGGCCTGAAGACCGTAACTGCTGAACTAATTGGCTTTCTCTAATGGTTGCTTCCTTTCTCCTTAGGCCCCTCTAGCCCAGCCAGAATCCCCTACTGCTTCTGCCGGAGATGATGCCCGCTCAGCGGCGGAATCTGGGGAGTCGGACAAGGAATCCGTCTGCAGCAGTACCACCAGCAACGGTGGCAGTAAGAGCAGCAAGGACAAGGAGAAAGAGAAGCCGAAGAGAGACCGAGAGAAGGACAAAGACAAGGAGAAGGAGAAGAAACGGGCCGACTCGGTTGCTAATAAGCTGGGCAGCTTTGGCAAGACTTTGGGAAGTAAGCTAAAAAAGAACATGGGCGGCTTGATGCACAGTAAAACTGTCAAAGGAGGCGTGAGCAACGGGCAGGGGGAAACCTTGGAGAAGAAGAAGAAAGGATCCTTAAAGTCGAGGAAAGGCAGCAAAGAAGAAACTTCCCAAGGGGATTTGTCGGTCTCTGCTGAGAAAACCTGCCCAGGCCAAGTGACCACAGAGAAGCAGTCGGATCCCTATAAATACAGCAATGACGTGAAGCTTGGCTTGAGCATCCTACGAGCCGCCATGCAGGGCGAGCGGAAGTTTATCTTCGCTGGCCACCTCAAGACCAGCCACCGGCACCAGTACCAGGAAGAGATGATCGAGAGGTACCTTTCCGATGCCGAGGAGCGCTTCTTGGCCGAGCAGAAGCAAAAGGAGGCGGAGAAGAAGGCCTTTGCAAACGGCGCCGCAGCCAAGAAGCTGGAGCCGGAGGTTAATCTTCACAAAAGCGAGGATGTGCTACTGAATCCATCCTACCCCCAGTTGGCTCCTAGTTACAGCATCCAGACCTCGGAGCAGGCCATAGGAGCTAAAATGACAGCTTTTCCTTCCAGCTACTCAGGGGTCTTTACCATTCCCCGGCCCGCTGTGGTCAACTGTGTAGAAGGCGCACATCCCCCCAGCTATCAAGATACCCGGAGGCAGGTAGCAGGTGGGTCCTGCAGCACCCTTCCTCCCTATGCTACCTTACCCAGACATTGCACTCAGGGGCGGCCTCACCCATACCAAACCAGCCCTTCCCACCTGGGAAGGTTCTCCCCAACCGAGATGGATGTACCCCCAAATTACCCCGTCGAGTGCGACGACCCTCCCTGCGCGCCCCCCCACAGCAACGGCTCCAGGGAAACCCTAGAGCAGGACAGCTTGCCGAAGGGAGCAAACGGGGACAAAAGCAAAAGCCGAATACTTTATAACGTTCAGCAGACCAAATGCAAGCAGCCGAACTGCAGTTTTTACGGGCATCCGGAAACTGGGAATTTCTGCTCCTGCTGTTACAAAGAGGAACTGAAACGCAAAGAAAGGGAACGAGAAGCACTAATACACAGGTTCTGAAGACTTTGGCTCGCGCTGACATTTGGACCCATGAAGTATGGGGAATGCAATAATCTTTTTTTCCATGCTCCTCTCTCCCTCTTCATAGGAGGGTGGGGATGGCTGGCTGGCTGGGGTGGCAAATGTGATTCCACTACAGTGTTATAGTGGGGATCCATTTAAAAGGAGGCGGGGGGAAAAAAACAAACCTTTCCTTCCAGGAGACTCTGAAAGAGAGAGGGGGATGCTATTGAACAGGTTTCTTCTGGCAAAGGGTGACTAAGATTAGCAAGCCCTTGTAGGAGGCATGGTTGGGTCAGAGCACATGATGAAGCAGGGAGTAAGACCCCAGGTTCTTAAAATGATCAAATCAACAAGACCAAAGCTTTAAGTGAAGGCACGTGGAGAATACCATGACTGTGTCCTTTTAGTTGGATTCCAACTTAAACTAATTTAAAATCGCTTTTCAGAGGAGTTAGCAAAACAGCCCAGCAATTTTAGTTGAAATATCCTGGACCTTTTTAATAAGACATTTTAACATGGTTTTTATTCTTTGCTGGTACTGAAAAGAATTGAAAGTTGGAAATGGACCGTTTCAGTGTAGTGGCTCTGAGGGGGGCCCTCTCCTCAAGACCCATCTCCATCCGATGTCTTCTGAGCGTGCCTCTTAGCAGCAGGTTCAGGACTCTAACCTTTAGATGGGCTTGACTATATTTTTTAAATTTTATTTTTAAACTTTTTGTGGGGGTGGGAGGGCGGCAATACCAAGCGTTTGCGTTTTCTTACAGAAGTACTGTGCAAAACCGTTCTGTTACTGATACAGTCAAACCTACTTAGTAAGAATCAATGTGAAAATGAAGTTGGTGTCTCCACCCAGCAATAACCATCAGTGTGGAGAAGTAGAAGTAGAAAGGACGTGTCAGGCGCCCTGCAGCGCTGGAAGCTAAATCCATACTAGTTGGCTGCTATTTTAACACACACGCACTCACGCTCTTTCTCTCTCTCTCTCTAACTTGGTTTTTCTACTTGAGCAAGTTGTTTCTATACTACCTCTGTTCTGCTGAATAGCATTAATTTGGCTCTATTTTGCTGAGCCATAGCTGACTTTTGAACAATGGGGAATAAAGATATTTTTTGATAACAGGGCTAAAGGAGCTGTAATAAGTAAAGCAGAGCTATGACATAATTTTAAACACACTTTTATTACGTGGTCCACAACTTTCCCTCCCCACCTTCCCTGAGTCCCCTGCAGCATTAGGGTCGGCATAACTTTAGCACTGCAGTGTTTGCACAGACATTTGTCACGGTAGAACCCAAACTGGAGCTGTCCTTATTCCAGTCTTGTACAGAGCAGGGTCAAACATTTGAAATAAAATTTGAATCATAGTGATAAATTAAAAGCTTTACAACATTCCCTTTTTGGTTTAAGAAGGCGTAACTATGCAATTATTTTCCATTTTAAGTCTGCTCATCGTCCTTAACTTGGGGGGAGGGAAGGATCAGCAAAGAAGGTGAAAGTATACTTCTACTGGAAAATGACCTTCGAGCCTTATTTTCATTTACACACAGGCTGTGTCTGAACACACAAGTTGCACCAGTTTAACGTAAGTGTGTTTTAAAGGACTGATTGATTGCCTCGTCGATAGGGAAAAGTTGTACCCGTTTAACTCAAGGTGTGCTTTTAAAATGGATGGACTCTCCTCCAATTAGGAATCCGCTTAAGCTAAACCGAACGAAGCCGCTCTTAAACCAAAATAAGTGTCCGTCCAGGAGTTTGCACTAGCGTAACTAAACTGATTTGTTAAACCAGTGTAACTTTCTTGCGTAGATAAGGTTTTATTTAAAATGGTGCTAACCCCCTGTGGATATTATTTTTGGCTGGAATGCCTTTTTTCTATTTAGCTTAAACTTCTTTCTAACTGATTGAAGCTAGAATCAATCATAGATTGATGCCAAGTGACTGTTGATATGAGTGTCCACTCGGCCTCTTCCACTGGTTTCACTAAATTGATTTTAAATCACACCTTTAATTAAACTGGTGCTGCTTTGTGTTTAGACAATCAGAAGCCCCTGTACACAACTGTGGCAGCGTAAAAGGCCCTATAAGTAGGGTAACTAATTGACGGATCCCAATTTACACTGTCAGTGGTATTTCCGAGCGTGAGTGCAACAGAATAATGCCCCAGGTGTTTAGTTTGAGTGTTATATTCTCATCGTGTTTCCTGGCTACCTTTTTCTTTCCCAGGAACCAAAACAGCAGCTCCACATTTCCTATGCTGATAAAACATCAGCCTTCCGTCTCGTATCCTTTTCTAAACAGGGATTCGTATCCCATGCTGGGCTGATTCCAATATGCTATCAGCATTGTTCCGTCCAGACCAAACCGATGAAAGAACAATGGCTGTTCTCCCTGCTATCAGGTAAACGAGTCTGCAGCATGCTTCATGAGGATGATGTAAGCCAAGGGTTTTCAAAAGTGCCTAGTGATTTTTGGGCACCCAGCCAAGGCCTCGTTCTCAGAAGCTCTTTCTCAAAGTCAGACCCCTCTAAGGTGTCTGAAGTTGGGCCCCCAAGACTTGAGACTCAAAAGCACTAGTTGCTTCAGAAAATCTTAGCCATACAGAGTAAATTGAAATTAACCAATCGGTTTTAAGGCAACTTCACTTATCTTGTAGGCTGACATCCACACACGCAATACTAGTTAAAAATAACAGACTAGCTAGGAAGATGCGAGCTACAAACACTGAATCAATTCACTCTTCTAAAAGAAATTCATTTGAAATCTCTTCAGCTTTTGCTACAAAGATTCACTGCTCTTACTTTATTCTTTTTAAAAACAGCTTAGCTGGGTGCTTTAATTCTCCAGTGGCAGCGTTCACTGACAGTATATTCTTATTAATGAAGTTTGACTGTATTGTCATCCCTCTCCGAAGACTGTTTGAACCCAGCTTGCTGTACTGTGGTGTGAATGTAAATCTGTACATAGTGGATCGGAGTCTGAAAGCGTGGAAGAGAAACACACAAAGTCAGACGCTCATATGCCAGGATCCGATCGTTCAGTAGTTTGGCAAAGAGACGGTGGAAGTTTAGCAGGTGAAGGGCAAGTTTCCTCAAACGTTTGTTCTCCCATTTAACCCAGCTCTGCAATTTTTGCACAAGAACAACTCCCTTTGGAGCTGAGACTGCAGGATGGGGCCCTGACCACAGGCTGCTGTGTGTCGTCCGTTATTAGACAGAGGTTTCTGTAGGATCTTACCCTTGCAGTCAGTTCTGGCATTTGCTTGTCTGCCATTTTTATTGCCGTTTAGGTCTAGTTCATAGCTTTTTTTTTTTTTAAATCAAAAAAGAAAAATTTGAACTTCAAACAAAGTTAAGTTTCCAATAAAAAAAAACTTGAAGAGTATTTTTTCTATAAACCACAAAGTTTCAACTATTACCCTGAGCAGAACTGATTCCAAAGCTTTCTTGCCTTAGCTATGTCATAATGAATTGACTAGAGAGGTATCGATTGAATTTCTTTAGAGCTGCTAGGATTTTTTCAGGTCATTTGTTTCCTTATAGTGAAAGATTTTTTTCTTTTGAAAAAGGGATGATTAAATATAAATTTTATATTTATTGAAAGACAGTATTAAGCCTCAGTTTTCCTTTGCATAAACATACTGAATCAATTGCCCACCCAGCATTAAACTTCCTGTAGTGGGGCTGAGTATTTTACGGTACTTTATTTTTTTAAAGGGGACGGGAGGGGGTTGGGGGGGTGGGGGGAAGGAAGAACAGCAGTGTGGACTCCAAAGCACCTTTGTTTTACAATGAGCACCAAACGCTCCGCTCTTCCAAGAACCAAACGGGAGGGGGCTTTTCTGGGGTCTGGGCTGGCCCGGCAGGATGCACGCGCCCCAGAGGCAGAACAGGCTCCTGGAGGACTTGCGTAAGAGACGGAAAAAGGGGAGGATGCCATTTGATTTGGTCTTAAAACAAGTGCACTTAGTGGTGCAGTTGGAAGAAACGTTGTTTGCTGTCGAGACCTGGATATTCCGGTGTAGTCTCTAATTCTGCACTGTCCTGGCTCCTGAGAGAGACTAGAGGCTTTTTTATAGGTTAAAATATTTAATGAACCATTAAAGAGCATTTTAACTGTCCGACACCTTTGTTTTACACTCCAGCTCGGTTGCAGGGGAAGCACCGTAGGATACATCGTTTATAGTATTTCACCTACTAGACTTTAATTCTACACGCCTTGCTGCATCATTTGATTTTAAAGAGCAACTTTTAGAGCCATGGCTGGGATTTGCAGGCCTGGAGAATCTCCATAGAAAGGTTTGGCACATAGCTTGGTTTTCACCAGTCCTACGAGAAGTGACCTGAATTAATTCTTCAATTGCTTATTGACAAACTTTTTTTTTTTTTAATTTAAATATTGGGTTGGCAACTTTTTACTCTAGTTGAAATGCACTGCTGTAATGAACACTAGATGGCGCTTTGTAATCAGTCTTATTACACGGTATACTTTCATTTATGCTACCGTAGATTTCACTGACCAATAAAAAAGAAAAGTTCAACTAACAGCCGCCGAGAAGCAGCCATGGCTGTTTTGTCTGCTTCTTTCTTGGATTGCTAAAACCAGCTCTGAGGGATGCAACTTTGCAACTACACAAACCAAACGGCCTGTGTGGGCGATTATTTATTGGTATTGCAGGAGAGCCCTAGTTATGCTTCAGAGAGTCCTGTGGCACCTTCTAGACTAACAGATGTATTGGAGCATAAGCTTTCTTGCCACAGGACTCTTTGTTGCTTTTTACAGATCCAGATTAACACGGCTAGCCCTCTGAAACTAGTTATGCTTGGTGCTCTACAAACAGAACAAAAAGATGGTCCTCCTGACCCAAAGAGCTGACCGTGTGGAGGGCTGTCAACCTCTTGCATAAGAACATAAGGAAGGCCATGGTCTATCTAGCTCACTGTATTGTCTTCTGACAGTGGCCAGTGCCAGAGGGAATGAACAGAAAAGGGCGATTGAGTGATCCATCACGTGTCGTCCACTCCTGGCTTCTGGCAGTCAGAGGTTTAGGGACACCCGGAGAATGGAGTTGAATCTCTGACCATCTTGGCTAATAGCCATTGATGGAACTGTCCTCAACAAATCTATCTAATTCTTTTTGGAACCAAACTTCTCTTCAGAGGTCAAGTTTTCTAACTCTTTAGTCATTTTTGTTGCTCTGCTTTGGACTCTGTCCACATCTTTCCTAAAGTCTGGTGCCCAGAATCCAAATTGTGTGGAATTTTCTCCCGGAATTTTCTCTTCGTGGCACTAACTTCTGTGAACAGAGGAAGGACACGGATTTAGATGTGTATCTGGTCCTTGCATGTCCCCTTGGCACCTTTTCAAACTTCCACCTTAACCAGTCTGGGCTACGCTGCTTTTGTATCCATTTTCTTCACTTTAGTTGTTGGCTCTTAAGTATGTAATGTAGCATCCCATTTCTACTAGTTGGCAGTGCTGCTATAGGGTTGTGCTAAACGTCCAGTTTCCCTTTATTTGGGTAACAAATTTTGGTTATTCTACTAAAAACAAGCCAGGGAAAAGGCTTCCAATTGCCAGTACATAAATGGTTCTGTGCCGTTGTTTGAATTAAAAGGGTTTTTTTAATGTAAACTGTCCCCGGACGTGTTAGAAGCTTAACCACAGCAGTGCTGGCGCCGACACATAAGAACAAGAAGGTGAAACTGACTTCTCCATCCAAACTGAGAGGAATGCAGAAAAGTAAACCCTATAAATCTGGGAAAGGAGTCAATTTTTTAAAAAAAGTGTCAAAGATCTGAGGATGGCTTTAATGATGAGATAAAGATTTAAGGCTCTGAGTCCAAATAAATAAATAAATAAAAAGCACTTAAGTGCATCTTAACTTTAAATAATGCTTAAGTGCTTTGTTGACTTGGGTGTAAAATTAATTCCTTTGGCTCTCTCCTGTGTTCCAAAGCCCACTGAAATCAATTGATTTCCGCTCTGTGTAATGGGCTTTGAGTCAGGCCTGTAATAAGTAACCAGGGTAAATGGCCTCGGGTTTACCATGAGTTTCTTTAAGTGCTTTCAGATGACTGTTTGGAAAATCCACACTTTATCCTATTTTAGGTTTTTTTATTCTTTGTAGAGGATTGTCGACAATTGTGCTGGAATCTGCTACCAAGCTGGAATTGTGCCCCCTGTTAGTTGTGTTAAATTAGAAACACAGAGCATGAATAATGGAAGGTCTTCGTGGAATGCCAAGATTTCCTGCCCAAATCCTCCCACTTTTTCGGACGCTGATGTTACCTGCATGGAGCATGCTTAGATGCATTTGCTTAGCAGCACATCTCTCGCTGTTTGCCACTGTCTCCTAACTTCCTGTTTTGCCTCCATACCTGGTATTGGTTTTACATTGTATGAATTAACAGTTTAGTAAATGAATAAAGTATATTGGCTTTCCAGTTGGTGTATCAAATAAGCCACCACTTTCCAGCGTTCTCTGACCCCCTCATCCTGGATTAGCACTTTGGGATTATCCCATGATGTTTATCCCTAGATTTATTTATTTTTATTCTCACTGGTCGCTTTCTCGCCCAGCGTTAAGACCGGAGAGGGATTGGCTTCAACCTGTTACAGACACACGAGCAAAGGTCCTAAGCATCCCAGCGTACATCTACGTTGCAAAAAAACAAATCAAATCCTGCGGCAGCAAGTCTCGGAGCTTGGGTCAGTTGACTTGGGCTTGCGCTGCTAAATATAGCAGTGTAGATGTCCCACGCCTGCTGGAACCTGGGCTCTGAGAACCAGCAAGGTTGGGGAGGGGAGAGGGTCTCAGACCGTGGGTTCCAGCCCAAGCAGGAATGTCTACACTGCTTTTCAGTTGACCCGGGCTCTGAGACACTCTGCCATGGGTTCCTCCCCCACCTGTTCACTCATTTGTCATAACAGAAACCTGCCACGTATCAAAGCTACATCCTCTTGCTTTGTGGGGTCAGAGCTTCATGTTAACTGCTCTGTCCTTCTGGTTGGCTGCTTCTTTCTCAGCCCTCATGCGCTTGTGTGGTGGTCACACAGATGGCCAGAGAGAGTCCTGGTTACCTGACCATCACACTGCTCTGGTTGGATCAAGGACTCCTTGCTATTATATGTTCCTGACTAAACTTCTAGAGGCCCACAAAGTTTTTTTTTCCCACCCAGCCCAACATCTCTTTGACTGTTCCATGCACGCATCTCTAGCCACCCTCCCCTGCGCTGCTTATAGTGAATATTAATGACGGCATAATAGATATGGTCAGACTTAGCTGGAACGTAACTTAAACATCCTCAGCTCTGTGGCCTCTTCTTTCTCTGGATTCTACTTAGCCTCCAAAAGCGGGAAGTCCCCCAAATAGAGGATCTGGATTATTGCTCGTCATCCTTGCTTCCCATTGGTACCCTCCATCTAGCTTGACTTGATGGGCAAAAGTCCCAGCCTGTGCTGTGTGTCAAACTGAAACAGTTGTCAAGCACTGGTGTGCACCCTCCTCAAACCACGCTACCGACTCTCTCTGGGCGGTGAGGTAAAGGATAGTGTGACTGTGCGTGACCATCGTTTTCCAAGCCTGAAAGTGGAGAGGTTGAAACATACTTGCGCATCTTGTGTGTGTGAATTCTCCCCTGTTGAGATGCTGGATTTCAGTTTCTAGTGGCCGCAGGCAGACGTTTGAGCACAGCTGAGAGGATCGCAAACTGTCACCTCATTTTCTTTTTCCAGCACAAACCATTTTTTTTTAGCATCACTTCACTTCCTGTCCCCGCACCCTCAGGTGCAAAAATAATCTTCTGAATTGATCCCTTTTTCTGAGGACTGGATGATATTAATATTATGGAACGCAGCATGGTTTCTTTCCATAGCTGTGAACTGAGTAAGCCTAAAAAAACACCACCTCCGCCCAATAATACCATTATAGCTGTAGAAATTCAGACCCTGTAAAAGAGATTCAGCATCTGCTGTGTGCTCATGTATAAATACGGTCTTGTTTTTTCATTACACTTTGCACTGTGCTGATCTGGGTTTAGCATTTACTGTGAAATCCTTTTGAACTTCAGCATCTGAATTTAAGATACAATAGTCCAAACTGTAACATTCCAGTTTTCAACTCAGTGTGCAATTCATTGGAACTGTGGAACTCTTCGCCACAAGATATCGGCGAAGCCAAGAGCTTCACCAGATTTAAAACAGGACTGGACATGTATATAGCTAACTAGAATATCCAGATTGACAAGGGTAAATATACTGGTAGGGGTATATTTGGAAGGGATAATAAACCCTTATGTGTCAGGGCATATGTCAGTGGCTAACTATTGGGGGCTAGGAAGAAGCTTTCCTTGGGGGTAGGTTATCCTATAATTGCCTTCTGTAGGTGTTTTACACTTTCCTCTGAAGCAGCTGGTGTTGGCCACTCAGACACTGGACTGGATGAGGTAGTGCGGGTCTAGTGGTTAGGGCACTGGATTTGAGAAGCAGAACACGGGTTCTATTCCTGGTTCTCTGGCTGAGTGACCTTGGATGAGTAATCCCCCTTCTCTGCCTTTGTCTCCTTCCATCCTTTATCTGTAATCCACTCTTTAGTTAGCTTGTCTAGTTAAGTTCTTTGGGGGCAGAATCTGTGGGTCTAGGCAGCGCCTGGCACAATGGGGCCCTGATCTCAGTTGAGGTCTGTAGGTGCTACCATAATAGACTGCTGCAGTGTGTCAGTGGCTCTCAACCTTTCCCGACTCCTGTCCCCCTTTCAGGAGTCTGAACTGTCTTGCGTACCCCAAGTTTCACCTCCCTTAAAAATGACCTGCTTACAAAATCCAATCTAAAAATACACAAGCGTCACAGCGCACTAGTACTGCAAAAGTGCTGACGTTCTCATTTTTACCACAGCATGATAAAATAAATCGATTGGCATATAAATACTGTGCTTACGTTTCAGGGTCTCTCCTATAGAGCGGCATAAACAAGTCTGTATGAAATTTTAGTTTGTATCGACTTTGCTGGTCCTTTTTATGTAACCTGTGGTAAAACCAGGCAAAGATCTAGAAGAGTTGCGTGTCCCCTGGCAGACCTCTGCGTACCCCCAGGGTTGTCCCCCCTGACTGAGAACCACGGCAGTCTGGCAATTCCAGGCTCCTGTTGAAGCCAATGGAAGTCTTACCACTCTCTTTAATAAGAGCAGAAACAGGCCTTATGGTACATGTCCTTGGGTACCCTGTACCTCTGTGCGCTCTCTGATTTGGTCAGAGAGTTATAGAATTTAAGGCCGGAACTGGCCACCGAGTCATCTAACCTCCTGCCGCTAACCCGTGCTCTGTTCCCCTGGCACTGAGCCCAGTCACTTGGCAGAGACCAAAATATTACAGCCCAATTCGCAGTGGTATTGGACCTTCCATTAGAGTCCAGCATGACGTGCAGAATAAGCCCCCACGGTCTCAATATTGCACTCGTGGCATTGAACCATTGCAAGAGCGAGGGCTGGGTTTCTCCAGCTCGTACGCTCGAAAAGAATGCTTTTGTTTTATAACCCTGGAGGAAATTCCTCTTTCACGAGGTGCCAGATTCTGAGCTAAGTTCAGACAGCTTCCAAGTTCTCCCTTAACAAAAAATGGAATGGCTGGAATTGACTGGAGAGTTCGTTGTTGGCGTAAGTCATTGGACTGTCGATTTTCCTCTTTTTTTATTTTTAATGGGTCTTTGCTTCAGTCCCCTGCCCTTGTTTTAATGATCTCCTGCCGCTTGAATGCTTGAAAGAGAGTCGAAACGCATACCGAGCATCTGCGAGCACAAGCCTAAATAAAAGGAATATGTGCCGTCGATACTGGTGGAAAACCTTCACCCCAAAAGCAAGCTAGGATAAGGGAGCAACTGTCTTAAACCTTCCACCCACCAGCAGCTTTTCCTGCATTGTCCTTGCTTGCATTCTGTCTTAGTGCTGTCTTGCCACGGCTCCTCTACCAAAGCCAGAGACGACCCGATAAAATTTCCCTTCTCTGTCTGACTTGGCTGCCATTGGGCGACTCCAGTTGAGATTGACGCCTGCGCTTTAAATGCCGTGGACCGGCTTCCTCACGCTGTGATACACGCAGTGAGTTTGTAAGTTCTGATGGATCACCGGGGCTGTGGGCCTGGCTTGACTGGCTGAAAAGTAGAAGGCAGCCTGGGTGAAAGTGATCATGAAATCATAGAGTTTGCAATTCTAAGGAAGGGTAGAAGGGAGAACAGCAAAATAGAGACAATGGATTTCAGGAAGGCGGATTTTGGGAAGCTCAGAGAGCTGATGGGTAAAGTCCCATGGGAATCAAGACTGAGGGGAAAAACAACTGAGGAGAGTTGGCAGTTTTTCAAAGGGACACTATTAAGGGCCCAAAAGCAAGCTATTCCGCTGGTTAGGAAAGATAGAAAATGTGGCAAAAGACCACCTTGGCTTAACCACGAGATCTTGCACGATCTAAAAAATAAAAAGGAGTCATATAAAAAATGGAAACTAGGACAGATTACAAAGGATGAATATAGGCAAACAACACAGGAATGCAGGGGCAAGATTAGAAAGGCAAAGGCACAAAATGAGCTCAAACTAGCTACGGGAATAAAAGGAAACAAGAAGACTTTTTATCAATACATTAGAAGCAAGAGGAAGACCAAAGACAGGGTAGGTCCACTGCTTAGTGAAGAGGGAGAAACAGTAACAGGAAACTTGGAAATGGCAGAGATGCTTAATGACTTCTTTGTTTCGGTCTTCACCGAGAAGTCTGAAGGAATGCCTAACATAGTGAATGCTAATGGGAAGGGGGTAGGTTTAGCGGATAAAATAAAAAAAGAACAAGTTAAAAATCACTTAGAAAAGTTAGATGCCTGCAAGTCACCCGGGCCTGATGAAATGCATCCTAGAATACTCAAGGAGCTAATAGAGGAGGTATCTGAGCCTCTAGCTATTATCTTTGGAAAGTCATGGGAGACGGGAGAGATTCCAGAGGACTGGAAAAGGGCAAATATAGTGCCCATCTATAAAAAGGGAAATAAAAACAACCCAGGTAACTACAGACCAGTTAGTTTAACTTCTGTGCCAGGGAAGATAATGGAGCAAGTAATTAAGGAAATCATCTGCAAACACTTGGAAGGTGGTAAGGTGATAGGGAACAGCCAGCATGGATTTGTGAAGAACAAATCATGTCAAACTAATCTGATAGCTTTCTTTGATAGGATAACGAGCCTTGTGGATAAGGGTGAAGCGGTGGATGTGGTATACCTAGACTTTAGTAAGGCATTTGATACGGTCTCGCATGATATTCTTATCGATAAACTAGGCAAATACAAATTAGATGGGGCTACTATAAGGTGGGTGCATAACTGGCTGGATAACCGTACTCAGAGAGTTGTTATTAATGGTTCCCAATCCTGCTGGAAAGGCGTAACGAGTGGGGTTCCGCAGGGGTCTGTTTTGGGACCGGCTCTGTTCAATATCTTCATCAACGACTTAGATATTGGCATAGAAAGTACGCTTATTAAGTTTGCGGATGATACCAAACTGGGAGGGATTGCAACTACTTTGGAGGACAGGGTCATAATTCAAAATGATCTGGACAAATTGGAGAAATGGTCTGTGTTAAACAGGATGAAGTTTAATAAAGACAAATGCAAAGTGCTCCACTTAGGAAGGAAAAATCAATTTCACACATACAGAATGGGAAAAGACTGTCTAGGAAGGAGTACGGCAGAAAGGGATCTAGGGGTTATAGTGGACCACAAGCTAAATATGAGTCAACAGTGTGATGCTGTTGCAAAAAAAGCAAACATGATTCTGGGATGCATTAACAGGTGTGTTGTGAGCAAGACACGAGAAGTCATTCTTCCGCTCTACTCTGCTCTGGTTAGGCCTCAGCTGGAGTATTGTGTCCAGTTCTGGGCACCGCATTTTAAAAAAGATGTCGAGAAATTGGAAAGGGTCCAAAGAAGAGCAACAAGAATGATTAAAGGTCTTGAGAACATGACCTATGAAGGAAGGCTGAAAGAACTGGGTTTGTTTAGTTTGGAAAAGAGAAGACTGAGAGGGGACATGATAGCAGTTTTCAGGTATCTAAAAGGGTGTCATGAGGAGGAGGGAGAGAACTTGTTCACCTTAGCCTCTAAGGATAGAACCAGGAACAATGGGTTTAAACTGCAGCAAGGGAGGTCTAGGTTGGACATTAGGAAAAAGTTCCTAACTGTCAGGGTGGTTAAACACTGGAACAAATTGCCTAGGGAGGTTGTGGAATCTCCGTCTCTGGAGATATTTAAGAGTAGGTTAGATAAATGTCTATCAGGGATGGTCTAGACAGTATTTGGTCCTGCCATGCGGGCAGGGGACTGGACTCGATGACCTCTCGAGGTCCCTTCCAGTCCTATAATCTATGAATCTATAATCTATGAATCTATGAATCTATGAATAAAAAGTTGCAGTAACTTAGCATCAGACGTGTTAGTGCACTTACAAAATGTCCCTCTGCAAATCTCAGGGGAGAGGTGGTATGGACTAGTGACCAGAGCAGCATCTGGGCCTCAAGGGAGCTGGCTCTCAGACCGCTACTCTGTGCACTAAACCATCCCACCTCCCACCTAAACCTACAGCTGCCTTGCTGGGGGGTGCCCTGTTCGCAATCTACCTGCAGTAAGGTCTTGTCTAAACACACACAGCATCCCAGTGAACTACACTGGTACAGTTAAAGCAGTGCGGATGCCTTCATTTGAATGCTGTTAGATCAGGATAAAGGGGTTTATACCAGTGTAGCTTATTTCCATATGGGAAAGGAAATAAGTTATCAGGCTATAAGGCGCTTATATTGCATCCGCGCTTGAAGTTGTACCGTTATAACTGTATCGGTAAAATTAATCACCACCTAACCCACGTAGTTATCCTGGGTCAAAAGCTGTCTACCGGGCCTTTCTGCTTCAATCGGCCTCAGTCCTGTGCTGGCAGACACACTAGCGATGGGTGAATAAAGACACTTGTGTTACCAATCTGTGGTCCAATGCGGCCAGTTTCTGCAAAGCTGTTGTGGCTGCTTCGGCTCTAAACTCCGTTACTCATCTTTGATTACAGGAAAAAACCATTTTGTTGAGTTAATGATCCTAAATGCGCCTCCCTGTGTGAAGGAACATACATCTCCAGCAATTCCCCCTGCTTTCTACCCCCACACACACACTTCTGATTTTTACAGGGGAAAATCTCTCTTTAACTCTGCATCCCTTATGGTATCTGTTAGCCTAGACCTAAATCTACAGCCAGTCCATCAAACTTGAGTTCCAATTCAGGGCTGAGTTCATGCTCGCTTGACTCTTAGCTGTGGAATTTTTACCGATCACGAAGTTTGAATGATGAAGTTGAGCAGGGTCTTCGGGTGAACTTTCACAGCACGTTCACTGGCCAATCCCAGAGGGGGTAGTCTTCCGATTCTTGTTGAAAACCCGTAGCGGTGAAAAGCTGCACTGACTGGCCAGAGCCGGCGGAGGCTTGTGTCCAAATACATTAGAGCATTAGGTGGCATTTTGGAAGTAAAGCTTGCATTTTGAACAGGGAATCCCATAGGCAGGACCCAAAACAAGTTAATAAGGCAGATTTCACAGTTGGAACTAACAGCTGTGTGGGGGAGAGGGTTAAGTGAAAGAATCTTAACTTTTTAAAACCTGCACGTGATGGATTGACTTAAAAGGAGAAGGGAACAGAATAAACTAGAGTAATTAAAACACTAGTTCTAATGCTATTCCGGCAGCACCTGGCCCTCCCCATAGTGTTGGCTGTTGTCCAGACGTTCAGGGTACATTTTCACAGGCTAAAAGCTAGCCTGTGTGTGAGTAGCCGCGCTGCACCGCCCTGGCTGAGTTACCCCGTCCTCACTAGCACTGCGCTTTCCCCGTGTGTGTCGCTAGGGCTTCTGGGACACAACCCTTGGTTCTTAGCTGAGTCTCTCCCAGTGAATTGTGGGAGAATTTCTGTCTTCCTGGGCCCATTGGAGGGGAGGGGACTGGGAAGACATTGGGGGACTCACCTGTGCCAGTTGGCCTGGGTTGAAAGCACAATCAAAGTTGGGTGAGAGGGTTTGGTGTGTGGACAGGAGTGGGGTTAGGAGTAACCTCAGCTCTGTAGTGAAGACAACCCCCTAGTGCGAGGCAGTCCCTGCACTGAAGAGTTCCCAATTTAAACAGACAAGCCGAAGGGGGGCAGAGAACGGAGCGGTTATACCCATATTATAGATGGGTAATTGAGGCTTTGATGTGATGTGACCAAGGTCGTGGGAAGAACGTGTGGCAGAGCCCACACTGAACCAGATTTTTTGAGAGCTAGTCCAGTGTCTTGTCACCCTTCCTCTCTGTCAGTACGTCAATTCCTGGTTCGGACCGATGCCCCTCATGATCTGCCAGCATCCTGCAGTAGAACGTGTGTCGATGATGCCACTTGCAAGGTTAAAACAATTCAGTGGCATTAATCCTGTCAAGTCAATGGGATTTCCCAAAGGCTTTGTGCAGGGGGGGAAAAAAAGCTTTTAAAGGTGTTTTGGAAAGGAAAGAGCCCCGATGTTCCTGGAGTGGAAAGGGAGAGATTTCCTCCATCACGGACATAGAACCAAATAGCCTTCCTGCCCCGGCAGGTTGACAGGTACCAGCAGCCTATGGTCCCTTTTGCAGGACTGGGAGAGAGAAGAACCAGGAGCTCCAAACCTAGCAATCAGAGATCCCGAGGGAAGGGTCCTTGACTAAACCAGAATTTGGCTCTCGCTCCATGTGCCTGCAGGCAGCTGGTGAAGGGGAGTATGGCCGGAGCAACCCGTTTGCCTTCATCCTCCTGAGAGCTGCAGCTGAAGGGGTCAGCCTCTCTGCTAGCCGTTGTAGTTTCACCTCGACTCCCCAGGCCTTGCTGCATTTCAGCGCCGGGCCTTCACGGTTGTGATCTGCGATTGCAATCCGGTGATGGTCTCAAAGGCTCATTTGAGGTGACTGATGCCTGATCTGCTGTCAGATGCTGGTACAGTGCAGTCTAGACGGTCCCTCCAGCAAGCAGGAGGTGCAGAGAAATGCCTGCTTCATTCCTACCATTCCCTCTGTGCTCCGGCGGCCTAGTGTCTGAGGGCTGCAACTTGCATGTGCCTCAAGCCCCCCTTTTTTTTTTTTGGCAAACTGGGAATGCTTTCCTGGGAGTGCGGGCTAGTGGTTAGAGCAGCATACAGGCTGTCAGGACTCCTGGGTTCTCTTTCTGGCTGGAGGAGGAGAGTATGGTGTAGTGGTTAGAGCAGGGCACAGGGCGTCAGGAAGCTGGGGTTCTATTGAATCAGGGAGGGGAGTGCGTGGACTAATGGTTCGAGCGGGCTGGGTCCTGGGTTCTAGTCCTGACTCAGGGACGGAAATGGGTAGACCCGTGGACGGGACTGGGGTCTGGGGGGTTACGTTCCCAGGCTGTGGGACGAGTGTGTTGCGAAGTATTTTAGTCTTCACATGGTTAATCCCTTTCGAGTTCTCTTCATCGCACAGTGGGTTGCGTCGAAAACAGCCGTCCAAACCGTTCTCCTTTGAAAGCCCCGGCTCCTTTTATCCGCTGTCCATAACAGGCCCTGCTTTTAACATTCAGCTCCACGGGGCGCGCCACAGAACCTTTCTAACCCTCTCCGTTTCCAGCTGAATGGATTCCTCCTTTTATTCTATCTTCATTAGGAGCGAGAGGCGGCTGTGATTCCCCAACGCCTTCCAGCAGTTGGAGGGGACGGAGTCTCCCCCACACACACACACACACACCCCCCCGGGAGCTGTTCCCCATCAGCTGAGACGACTTCGCCTGCAGTCCGCCTTTTTCCACCTTGGCTATTGGCAGCCGGCTTTGCTGTGAGCGCTGGGTGGGAGCCGTGCCTGAGAACTGGCTGTACTGAAGCTTCCTGCAATTTCCAACAGATGGTGTCTTGCATAATGACCCCTTTCATTGAAGCCAGGCTTGGGATGTCCCCGGCCAATCTCTCTCCGAGGCGGCTTCCTGGGCTGACACGCACCTTTTTGATGCGGAAAAGGAAGCCGTTTCTGAAGCTGAGGCGGAGAGGGATCGGGGCCCGCGTTCCACTCACCTCTTGAAGTAATCTCTTTATAGCTATGCACGCAGCGGCGTAGGGCTTGTCTACACTAGGGTGCGGCTATGGCCCTATACCCCCCCCACCATAGTGTAGACACATCCTGCAACGACAGATTTTTTTTTTTTTTTTTTTTGTTCCTTTAGATACTCCCCACCCCCAGGTGCCAGCAGCTTGGTTGCTGGAAGCGTTCTCCCATTAGCCTAGCTGTATTTGCACTGGGTGGTGTTGGCCGAGCCGTGGCCCGGAGGGGGGTGAATTTTTAGGACATTGAGCTAAGTTTTTAAGTGTAGACCAGGCTTTAGTTTTCATAACTGCCTGGAGAACGCCTGAGCTGCCTTCGCTTAACGGGAAAAGAAACTTCTGCTGGATTCCAAAAACGAAATGGCTGACTGCCAGCTGCTTTGAGATGAGGGCGGCTTAGTTTAAGAGACCTAGCTCAGGGGATGGGGGTTCTAGTCCCCGCTCTGCCACCGGCCTGCTGGTGACCGTGGGCAAGTTACTTCCTAGCTCCGTGCCTCAGTTTCCCCTCTCACCTTTTCCCTTGTCTGTTTAAACTGTAAGTTCTTCATTGCAGGAACTGTCGATCATGTTGTCTGTACAGCTCCTAGCACCAGTCTCAATTGGAACCTCTAGGCACTACGGTAATAAATTCCCTTAGGTCTTTAACTTCCAGAGTGCAGGTAGCATCTCTTAGCCCCCCAGCTCCCATTTCTTTCCCCTGAGCAGAACTGCCGCAAACGAAAATTCCAGGGTCCTGTGTGCTCTGAACCCTCTTGTTTGCCCATCTCCTCTGGGCCTCCTTCCATGTCCCCAGTGCTTGTTTCTGGGCGTGTGAGATGTCCGATCAGCCAATAAAATGAAGCCAGGCTAAGGAAATTTGCCGGGCGTGACTCCTGCGGGTGGATCTCCCTGGGTTGTTAGCGGAAGACTCCAATGTTGCTTTGGGGAGGTCGAGGAAGCTAATACATGTTGAACGGCTGAAGTTGCCAGCACTCATCCTACGTACGACATGGACCCACAGTTTCAATGGTACAAGCGGTTCCCATGTTTGCATAGAATGTGCCTTGCCATCGATTAGAGCCGTGCTGTGTGTGTGTGTGGGGGGGCGTTGGGATAGTGGGGCTGTTAACGATCCTTGTGCTTCGGGTAGTAATATTTACAACGTGTGTTCCAACGGGGGCTCTTCTCACCCTGACTGTGGGGATCAGTGAGATACTCCGACCCACGCTCAATAGCCGGGAGTGGCTCTTTAATGCGACTCTACTGCACATGATATTAAAACAGGGTGTGGTTTAATTGACTGTGTTAACCAGTTGAAGTTGATACAATAATACATAGTCAGTCATTTTGCAGTGAGAATTTTACATATATAATATATATATACACACACTCACTCTCTCTCTCTCTCTCTCTCTCTAAATAGTTCTCATACTGTTTCAATATGAATGGATAGTATGATAGTAAATGAAACAATGAATTCATGCTCCTGTGGCTACCGTTGGTCACTAATTTGGCTCCTGAACCATTGAGGCCTGAGTATCACAGCTGTATATCATCAAGAGATGACTTGATTAGAGTATAAAACTCATAGATTTTAAGGGGACCATTGTGATCATTTAATCTGACCTCCTGCGCGTTGCAGGCCACAGAACCTTACCCACCTACTCCTGTTATAGGCCTCTGGCTGAGTCACTGAAGTCCTCAAATCATCGTTTAAAGACTTCAAGTTCTAGAGAATCATCATTTATGCTACTTAAAACTTGCAAGTGACCCGTGCCCCCTGCTGCAGTGGAAGGCAAAAAACAAACAAACAAAAACAGGGTTTCTGCCAATCTGACTTTGGGGAAAATTCCTTCCTGACTCCAAATCTGGCGATCAGTTAGACCCTGAGCATGTGGGCAAGACCCACCAGCCACACACCTGGCAAAGAATTCTCTGTAGTAACTCAGAGCCCTCCCCATCTACTGTCCCATCACCAGCCATTGGAGATAGTTGCTGCTAGCAGTCACAGATCAGCTATGTATCGTTGTAGGCAGTCTCCTCATACCATCCCCTCCATAAACTTATCAAACTCAGTCTTAGTCTAGTTGTGTTTTTTCCGCACTGCTCCCCTTGGGAGGCTGTTCCAGAACCTCGCTCCTCTGATGGTTAGAAACCTTCATCTAAGTTCAAGCCTAAACTTGTTGATGGCTGGTTTATATCCATATTATGTTATATTAAATAATTCCCCTCCCTCCCTGGTATTTATCCCTCTGATGTATTTATAGAGTGCAATCCCATCTCCCCTCAGTCTTCTTTTGGTCAGGCTAAACAAGCCACGTCTTTTGAGTCTCCTCTCATAACGTAGGTTTTCCATCCCTTGGTCATCCTAGTTGCCCTTCTCTGCACTGTTCCAGTAGGGTTAGAATATACCAGGAACGAAAAGGCTCTTGAATCTAGCAGAGAAAAGCAGAACAAGCACCACTGGGTGGAAGTTAAAGCCAGACAAATTCAAATGAGAACCCAGTCACTCATTTTGACCAGTGAGGGCAATTAACCAGTGGAACAAACTGTCAAGGGCAGATGGGGGATTCTCAAGCTCTTGATGGCTTCGGATCCAGACTGGCTCCCTCTCTGGAAGATGCTTGAGCCTAATACAAGACATTGGGTTCAATATAGAGATAACAGAGGGATTCTCTGGCCCATGCTATGCATGAGGCCAGACTAGATGATCTAATGGTCCTTCGTGGGCCTAAAAATCTGTCTCTACCTGGCCTTCATCGTTGTAGTATCTCTGGCCAGGTCTACGCTACAGGGGCTCTACCCGCAATAGCTACGGCCCTACGCTATAACCCTGTCGTGTAGATGCAGATTACAGCAGCGGAAGGGGTTTCCCCATCGTTGTGGGAATGCCACCTCCTCGTGTGACAGTAGTGAGGTTGATGGACGCATTCTGCCACCCACCCACCTGCATCTGTGTAAAATATAGGTCAGCAAAGCGACGGTGCTCGGGGGTGGATTTTTCACACCCCCGTGCAGCGTAGCTGGGCCGACCTCGCGTTTAAGTGCAGACCGGCCCTCAGTCGCTTGGTGTCACTAATGAATTTTGTCCTTGTCACCTCCCTGGGGGGAGCAGCATGATTAAACCAATTTCACAGATGGGTCTTGGAGGCCCAGAGTGCGAGGTGCCTTGCCACGGACCCTCTGGCAGCCAGTAGCCGAACTTGTGGTCCCCCTGTTCCAGTCGCAGTCCCTCCTCCCATGTCGAATCTCAAACAGTGGAAGACTCTTGCAAACGTGCTCCAGGTCCCATCAGTGGAATCTTGCCCAGCTGGCTGCAGGAGCACCAAGAGCAGGGACAGCTGCATCAACCTACCGAGAGACGGGCCCAGTCCCCAGAAACTTACCACCTATATAGACAACAGGTAGAAGGGGAAACGGACTTGCCCAAGGTCACCCGCAGCTCAGTAGCAGGACTGGAAAGCGGGTCTCCTGAATGCCCAGGTGGTGCTGTAAGGGTAAGGCCTAAGGCAGTTGTCCCCAACCCTTTTTGTCTGGCGGGTGCTGGACGATGTGGGCCCGTCTCTCGGTAGGTTGATGCAGCTGTCCCTGCTCTTGGTGCTCCTGCAGCCAGCTGGGCAAGATTCCACTGATGGGACCTGGAGCACGTTTGCAAGAGTCTTCCACTGTTTGAGATTCGACATGGGAGGAGGGACTGCGACTGGAACAGGGGGACCACAAGTTCGGCTACTGGCTGCCAGAGGGTCCGTGGCAAGGCACCTCGCACTCTGGGCCTCCAAGACCCATCTGTGAAATTGGTTTAATCATGCTGCTCCCCCCAGGGAGGTGACAAGGACAAAATTCATTAGTGACACC
>NC_048321.1:8178745-8227863 GCF_013100865.1 Trachemys scripta elegans
CTGGCCTAAGGCCTTCGTCTGCAGCCAGATTAAAAGAGCGGCCGAGCAGTAACCGTTAGCAGGAAGTCCCATCCTCATATTCCATCTACATTACATTAAAACACTGTAATATCAGGCTGTTAAGAAAGGAGACCCTGTCCTAATGGCACCACTATCGCCAGATAAAGAAACAGATCTTGAGATGGTTAAAGAAAACTTAGTCTGACGGCATCTGTCTGGCAAGAAACCACTTCTCAATAGTTGTGAAATCCTCATTTCTTTGTTGTTTTGTCATTCTGGTCCCCACTTCCCTATTGTTTATCTGTATGGTCTCTGGTTCTTTAATTGTTTCTGTCTGTTACATAATTAATTTTGCTAGGCGTAAATTAATTAAGGTGGTGGGATAGGACTGGTTAGAGAATTTTGTTACGCTATGTTAGGATTGGTTAAGGTACAGCTAAAAAAGACTTAAATTCACTCTCTAAACTGGGGTCCAAAAGGAAGTTCTTTGGGAACCAACTCCAGGACCCAGCCCCAAAGATCAGAGCGGCCAGACCTCAACACTCTGCCAATGATGCTGTGCAGAGACTGAAGTCCCCCAGATGGACCTGATCCTGACTGGCCATGAAGAAAAGGTCATCTGTCTTATGGGGAGCGGTGAGCCCTGTCTGTGTAGCGTGTGCAGTCTGGTTTGGGTGATTGTTAATCAATGGAGGTGATGTAGGATATTATTGTGTAAGGTTCTTTCACTGGTAAAAGGTCCTGCACACCTGCAGAAGTAGTATACAGCCAGAGCCCTATGGATTGGGAAAGGGGGTGGGTACTTATATTGACCAGGTTAGTTGCACCCTGAGCCCTACGGATTGGGTAAGGGCAGGTGCTTTTCGCCCGGAGCCCTACGGCCTGGGAAAAGGTGGGGTGTCCGAATGTGTGCAGGTAACAGTGCCTCGGCCATGCCGCCTTCCGGGAGTGAGTGACTCTAGCAAAAGGCCCCGAGCTTCTGTGTTGCCCACAGGCAACGGGCTCACCAGGGGATGTTTCTAGCTTCTGGGGCGGCAGTGTAGCCTGAGTGGATGGCTGAGGAGGATGTGCAAGGCCGACTGGACTCCAGCTCCCTCTCCAATGTGCGCTGCCGCATCGAAATGGGGGTGCAGGGGGTTGTGTGTGTGTGTGTGTGTGTGTGTGTGTGTGTGTGTTGGCTCTAGCACCAGCCGTGTCTTGGAGACACACAGCCAGCTCCTTGGGCGGGAGCAGAGGGAACTATTTCCACTTAGAATCCAAACAGTCTCACCTAGCTTGAAGGGCTGGGCCTAACTTACTGTTCAAGGATGGGGATAGCTGCCCTGCCCTGCCCTGCCCTGCCATGGCTGGATCTGTAGCATTGGCTCCCCCTGGACACTCCTCCCCAGCAAGTCAAAGGTCCTTCTCTGATTGCGGCTCAGTGGGAAAGCATTTACCTCGCATTAAAGTTGCACGTCAGATTGAGACTCTTGAATTCTAGGAATCTGAGCTGGAAGCCTGGGAGTCAGGACTCCTGGGTTCTGTTCCCTGCTGCGGGGGAGCGTGATCCCCTGGGTAGAGCAAGGATCTGGAAGTCAGCTCGGCCCCTGCCTCATTGTGTGACCTCAGGTGCGTCATGGTGTCTTGCTGTGCCCGGTGCCTCAGTTTCCCCATCTCTCTTCTCAGTAGAATACCACTTCATTCCTTTGCCAAGCGCTTGGAGAGCCCCAGCTGTGCCACCTTACAGACAAGCAAAATATAATTAGAACTGGCGTCTCACTGTGATTTTTATAGCACAGCAGTGCCTGCTTTGGGTACCTTGTTCACTGGAGAAACTCACCTGCTGACCACGCCCTCTGCTATTTATAGCTCTGTGTTTACTCTGTTGCTATAACCTGCTGCAACCTGTCTAGAACGCTACACCATCCCTGGGCTGGCCGCTGGGGCATGTGACATTGCAACTGCTTTGCAGCAACAGAGCAAAAATAAGGCTCCTAGCCCAGGCTTAGAAGTTCTTTCCTCTCGCTCACACCTGGCAGCCCTGTAGACAGCACAGCTGTGCTGCCGGTGTAGGTTAGGAACTCTGCCCTGAAGGATGGCCTCTTAGTCGGTGAACGTGCAGCGCCTAGCGCGGTGGGGCCCTGATCTCTCTTGGAGCCTCGAAGTGCTACCATAATAAACAAGAGTACCCGCTACTTCTGCGTTAGGACATCAGGAACTGTTTTTAACTCACAGGCTGCTTGGGGGCTGCTCCGTTGACCCTCCATGAACAGAGCTCCAGTGGCCTGGAACGCATGTGGCCAGGTGGCTGAATGAACCCCTTCCTTTGTGTCCTAGGCCTTTGGCCTATATCATGTGTGATTCCCCCTCTCCCCATTAACCAGCTTGCCCCACCTCCACGCACACTGCGTGGCCTCTGAAGCGTCATCTCCTCTTAGCTTTCGGCCGTAATAATCTGTTTCAGACCATAATTGGCCAGCGTCTAAAATGGTCCCTGCTGGGACCAGCAGTGCAACAACAGAGGAACATAAAAGAACAGAAGCTCCTCGTGGGGTTTTTGCTTGGAGCTAAGTTTGTCTTTCAAGGGAATGCAGGCCCAGGGCTGGAGGAGTTTTTCTCTCTCTCTCTCTCTGGGAACAAACCCCTCTGTGCCGTTAGAATTTACGGTCGAATGCTGATTTGCAGCAGATGTTGCATATCGCAAGTGACTGCCTGGCTTCTTCACAGCAGCTTGCTTGTCTAGAATTGGAGCAGACAATATTTGTGTAAGCTGCAAAAACAATGTGGGTATTTTCCTTTCCAAAAGGCAGCGCTAAATAAACTCGAGTCTGAAACTTATTTTACCCTTTACTCTGCCCCGCCCTGACCTCACCCTGAGGGACATTTTTGTGGCTGGAAATTTTCTTTAGTTTCCGTTTAAGCTTTGTATTTATTTTTTAAATAGACAAGATGGAGCAAAGCGGGAGAGTGCATCTAGTAGGGAAATAATAAACTGATGGACGGGCTAGGCAGTAACTTTGAAAGCCCTGAGAGCTCAGGCTGAGAGCCTGGCAGAGTTGGCTAAACCCCTCTTCATGCTAACTTCAGTAGCTGCTGTTTGACATCCTCCTGCAAGTGTTAGCAACATCATGTGATGAGACTGTCTTCCCCCTCCCCCCCATACAGAACAGAAATATTTGCCTTTCCTGCATTATTACTGATAATCCTATCATTTCCATCGAGTAATGGACCGATACCATTGTCAGAATTCTTTTTGTTCCTACTATACTTTAGAAACTACTGCATGTTGTCCTTAACGCTGCTGGCCATAGATTTCTCCTTGTATCTCTTTGTTTCCCTTATCAATCTTCTACACTTCCTAGCTTCTGATTTATATTCAGTACTACCAACTTCCCCTTTCTTCCATTTGTTATGTTATTTTTATAGCTGCCTTCACTTCCCCTCTAAATCAGCTTTTTAACCACTATGGCCATTGTCCTCAATTGTGGCTTTTTGGGAATCTACTAAAGTCTTCTTAAACAATTCCCAATGATCAGTAACAGTTTTCTGATTAAATGTTTCCTCCCAGCAGATCTGGCTCCTAATTATTTTCAGCGTTGTGAAATTGGCCCTTTTAAAGCACCAAGTATATATATTACTGCTCTGGACTTTATTCTGTTTGCACTTTATAAGTGTGATCAAGTCCTGACTACTTGTACTTAAACTTCCAGTAATTTTCAGCTTGGTTAACAGCTCCTTTTCATCCGTCAAGACAAGGGCTGATATAGCAGGCGGGAGACTCTTTAGGAAGAAAAGTGAAATCCGTATAGGCACAGATGGCCGGAACTGTAACAGCAACATCGTGCTACATTCAACGGGGGTCTCATCAGATAGGGGGCAGGGTTTGGGGCATGAGCTGCAGGGGTAGGTGCCGGGAGCCATGGGTTCTAATCTTGACTGTGCCACTGCCTTGCTCTGTGGACGTGGGCAAGTCACTTGAACCCTCTAACTGGGTACAAATGCTCGTCTCATAGAGTTTCATTCAGTTAAGGCCAGCAGGGACTATGTGATCACCCAGGCCAGAGAATTTCACTCAGCTCTGTAGTGAGCTCAATAACCTATGATGGCTTCTGCTCAGTTCCTTGCTAGTCATGCCGTACTCGATGCATGAGTCTTAATGCAAAACAAGATCAAAATCTTTACCACTGTGCTTCCTCTCCCCCTTGGCTAATGAACTAAGTTCCAGAACGGCTCTGTTTACAGGCACCATGAACCAAGCCCTCAGGGAGGGGTGAATTGGCATAGTCCACTGCTGTCCACGGGTCCGTATGGACTTACAAGAGCCTTGGAAGTCTCGCTCTGTGCGGTAACCAGCTAAATGCTCCTGGTGGAAGTGGATGCTGCATGTGTAGTGTGATAGAAAGGGCATGAGCCCTACTGGGGTAAAGCCCGCCAGAAATGGGATAATGGAATAGCCGGGGGGAGCCCAGGGCAGTGCGTCCACACTGGGGCTTTGAACCACAGCTGCTCTATGGCCCCAGAACCAAACTCCCCAGCGGAGCTACATGCTTATTCACACCCTGGAGCCTGTGCAAATGAGCTGGGCTTATCTGGTCCCAGGGCTTTGCAGCGTCACAATGCCAATGCTGCTGTCTCCTCCGTCAGCAAATCTGGTGAGTGACCTTCTAGTTTTCAGGCCAATCGCTCCTGAAGTGAGCACAAGGAGACAGTGGCAATGACCTCCACGTGTACTGGATTAGAGAACGAAATAGCTAATGTGAACATTGGAACCACTGCATTGAGATGAGAGGATTGTTCACACCTGAGCTATTGCTCCAAGATCTCTCCTGCTGCTGTTCTGTGCATGTTACGTTATCCACAGAGTTGCTGTGGGGCTGTAGCCATCAGGAGTGGAGCTGGGGGCAGAGCAAGGGCAAAAGGTGGGCCCTGAGTACCTAGTGAATTGCCCCGGGGCAGTCAGGACCCGGTTTTATTGCACTTTTCCAGAGGACCATCTGCCAGAGTTACCAGCGTAACAAGCTCGAATGCAAGTTCCCATCTCACCCAGCCCTGGAATGCAGTTGCCAGGGGCCCAGGCCGAGAGCTCCCTGACACTGGGCTATCCATTACTAGTCCTGTTCATTAGGGTAGCGCTGAGGAAGCAGTCAAAAACATGGCCCCCTTGTGCTAGGCGCTGCACAATCACAGAGTAGGAGACAGCTCCTGCCCCAGAGACCAGACTAGCAGGATAGGGGAGCGGGATGGAACAGCCAAGGAAGGGCAGGAACATATGAGATTAGCTGATTTGACATTTGGCCAGGACACGGGGGCTTGCATCCTCCCTCTCGCTATTTGTAGCAGGGGATGTTGTTTATTATGGGATGTCAGGCCCTATGGCTTTATGTCTCAGCTGGGAGGGAGCGTCTCTTTCTGCCCGGTGGCTCCGTGGTACCATGACAGGCCTTTGGGTTCAAGACTGAGACGGGGAGATGCCCGTGAGGCGGGGAGCCTGCCTTTCGGTTTCCAATCTAATTTCACGGCATGCTCTATTTCCCCTGGAACGGCACCCTGGAGCCGGCTGATCTATATTGCATGAGCATGAACGAAAACCATAAGGGCATTATCTGATACAGCGCTTGTGCTCCTGCCAGCCTGCATTTCGGCTTGCATGCCTCTTCTGCTCTCTCGCTTCCTGCTTGGCTGATCTTACGCAAGCCCCGCCCAGAAGGAGCGGCCAGTCAAGCATCCGCTGCTCCTGTAGGGTCAACCAGTGGTTCTGCTGGGTGCGTGGGCAGGCCCAGCTCCCCACAGGACCCAGGCCTGCAGTGGTGGGGGCAGCTGCTAGCCAGGGAGAAGTGCTTAGGAGTGAGAGCTGTACCGTAGAGATGGATTTAGAGTAGGGGTGGCCACGTGGCCCTGGGGGTGGGAAGTCCTGGGTTCTATCCCTGCTCTGCCACTGACCTGCAGGAAAACTCATGATGAAAATGGCCCCAATCCTGCAAACGTTGTTTAAAATAAGCCCAAAGCGCCAGGCCATGGGTGAGCCCAATGTCTCCCTCCCATCCCAGGAACACGTGGGCAGGGCCGGCTCCAGCTTTTTTGCGGCCCCAAGTGGCGCAGCGAAAAAAAAAAAAGAAAGATAAAGCAATTCGGCAGCTGGTCCTTCGCTCCCTGTCTTCCTCCTCGGCGGCACTTCGGTGGCAGCTCAAAGAGGAAGAGAGGGCCTGAGGGACTCGCCGCCGGAGACCTGGACGTGCCGCCCCTTTCCATTGGCCGCCCCAAGCACCTGCTTCCTTCGGTGGGGCCTGGAGCCGGCTGTGCACGTGGGCCCCGAGGCGCTTGCACCGTGGTTTTCTTTCGCAAGGATTTAAGCCCCTGCTGTGACTCTCTGCTCCTTTGTGGCACTGAGCAGCTGCCCGGGGATCTCAGGGGCGTGTACCCAGCTACGGCGTAGCCAGGGCCGGCTCCAGGCACTAGCTTAACAAGCCGGTGCTTGGGGCGGCCAAGGGAGAGGGGCGGCAGGTCCCTCACTCCCTCTAGGAGCGAAGGACCTGCCACTGAACTGCCGCCGCCGATCGCGGCTTTTTTTTTTTTTTCCAATTGCCGCCGCTGATCGCGATCGCGGCTTTTTTTTTTTTTTTTTTGCTTGGGGTGGCAGAAATGCTGGAGCCGGCCCTGAGCGTAGCGTTTCAGGAACGAGGGAATGATGCGCTCTGCTGGGCAGGGGGCTATAGACTAGTCCCCTGCAGGCCATGAACCACAGCGCCAGTGACAAACGGTCACTCAGGCAATAGACTGGAGATGAGACAGGGGCTGAGTTTTAATTGTAGAGTGTAAACCCCTCGGGGCAGGGCCTGGCTTTCTGTTCTACGTTGGTACAGCGCCTATTGCCCATGGGTCCTGATCCACACCTGGAGCACCTAGGTGATACTGCAGTATGGATAATAATAATACCAGTGACGTTACGCCTGATGTTGTGTAGTATGGTAGCACCTACGCACCCGAGCTGAGATCAGGACTTTGTTGGGCCAGGCATGGCGCGGTCACAGACTGACAGACAGAACGTCCGGTCTAAATAGATTAGACAGACAATGGAGTAGGAGGAGACGCAAAGGCACAGAGAGAGGATCTGCCTTGTCCAAGGTCCCCCAGCAGGGCCACGGCAGAGAGTGCACGTCTGTCACCAGACTCCCATTGCATCCGGGCATAGGTGCAGTTTACGCCACCGCTCCTCACCCTGTTTGCGTCAGCCCAGCTATGTCAGCCCGGGCCGAGAACCTGGGTTCGAGCCAGACTCAGCCTCCCAATAAGCATCTCCCTCTCCCAGCTGTAGATACATCCGTCCACTCTCTCTAACCCTTGAGCTCTAGGCGGAGTGAAAAACTGCACCTGGCCAGGTGCGACTTCAGCATATTCAGGCTGCAGGAGGTTTGAAGAGCCCTGGCAGAGGAAGGCTGGGCCTCCAGATCCCTGGGTTCTAGTCCCAGCTCCGCCACTTGTGGCCTGGGACAATGACTTATAGCTGATTTGATTCCCATTGCCTTGATCTCTATGGGCATTGGATCAAGTCGTGAATGTCTCTGCGTCTCAGTTCCCGGCGCTTGCTTCCAGTGGCTGGTTTGTCGCTTTAGACTGTCAGGTGTTTGGGGGAAGGGACTGTTTCACGCTCTGTGGCTGCGCAGTGCCCAGCGGGTGAGGTCATCATCTCAGCCGGCGCCGCCTGGTGCTACAGTTCTAATAGCAAACTGCGGCTTCCTGGGGCTATCCAGGCGTGGCACTGCTTCCCTGTAAAGCCACTCTGGCTTTCAAAAGGAGATGGGGGGATTTAATAACACTAATCCCTAGCTCTCCCCTAGCATTCAAAGCACTTTACAACAGGGGGGAAGTGTCATTATCCCCATTTAACAGATGCGGAAACTGAGGCACAGAGAGGGGCAGTGACTTGCCCAAGATCACCCAGCGAGCCAGGAGTAGAACCCAGCCCTAAGTCCCAGGACAGTCCTCTACCCGCTGGACAACATTACCTAACTTGGTGCTGTGAAAGATACCAGCGTGACAGCCTATTTGCAGTGTAAGTTACACATACACGCTACCTCCCCATGTGCCTTTAGCTGGACTGACCCCCAGGCTCGTTCTGTCAAGCTTCAGGCGTAAACCAACCTCCAGCTAGTGGAGGTCAGGAGGGAATTTCCCCTGAGGGCAGATCATCCCTTCCTGGGGTGCTGGCCGCTGTGGGAGACAGCCGACTGCAGGGCTACTAGCCCCGAGCTTGGGCCCCCCTCTAGTGCTTGCTCTGGCTTTATGGCACAGCTCAGCACCACACGGATGTGAACACCCGTCTGCAACACACACTGGGGCCCACGGCACAGCTCTCTCCTGGCACCGACTTCCAGCGGCTACTGGACGTGAACAGGTGCCCCTGCTGCCCCCATCGCTGTGCCCGGCCACGGAGAGATGGGAGGGGAGCTCAGTCCTTACAGCCCATTTTCCCCTTGGCTTCTCTGCTGAGCCAGTGGGAGCTGATTGAGATGGGGGGGGCTCTGGGTTATAAAGCCATTGGGATCATCTAGTCTGGCACCTCCTTCCCCCCTCTGCTGCATAACCCAGGAGCTGGTTTCACCCGGCAGTTCTGCCACTGAGCCCCATGACATGCAGCAAAGATGTTTTAAAGGTGGGACTGTTGCAAAAGCAACGCTCGTTCTGTTCTACTCTCCAGTCCGGCACCTTCCCTTCCATCTCCCTCTGCTGCCCTACCCCCAGACGTCGGCACTGCCAGCCCAGCCCAGTTTAAGGGCACTGACCGCACTGTGACTATTTGCATGACAGCCGGAAGAATCCCCCGAGGGTGCAGTGGCAGCTTTGCCACCTCTATCTGCCCCCCACCAGCCGCTCGCATAGGAGGTGGAGAAGGGGCGGAGGGGGTGTGGCTGGGGTGGTCCTTTGCGCTGGCTGCTTTGAGGCTGCTAGGGGGCCTGGGGCAAACCAGCCCCAGGATAGGGCAGAGGCCAGCTGCCACCTCTCCCTCCCGGCTCTGCACTGCAACAGGGATGAATCTAGCCTTAGAAGACTATGGTGTGGGCTCAACCCCGGTGGTCCCATAGCCAGGGCCCAGCTGCCCTCCCTGACCGCCAAGACAGCGGGTTCCATGCGTTACCGGGGCCCAACGCAGCCTGGCTTCTGGGTTCTGTGACCTTTCCTGCCTGGTTTAGAGGGCAGATGCCGGGTTCTGGGTCCTGCTGAGCCGGGCGCGTCGTTGATGACTTAGGGGAGCTTGGTTCCAACCTGCTCCTCCGGGAACCTGCTCCCCTGCGAGTTCATAACTCAGCTCCCCCAAAGGGGAAGCGCTGGAGCCGGAAGGCTTGGGAGCACTCCATGAAGCCTCAGAGGGTTCATCTTCACTGCACCAGCGAGCGCCACGCCAGCCCCAAGCTAGAGATTTGTGCATGTGTGTGTGGACCGGAGGCAGGTTAGGGGCAACACGGGCGTTATACTGTGAGCTAATATCCCAGTGAAGACAAGCCCTGAGTACTTCTCCAGCCCCGGGCACTGCAGCGTCTCAGTACCTTGCAGTCGCAGATACCAATGCGATGGGGGAGGAACTGAGACACCGAGAAGGGGCTTGCCCCAGGGAGTCTCCGGGGAATTTGTCTCAGGTCACTTGGGCAGGGTCCTAACCACGGGACCTTCCTTCCTCTCTATGAGCCGTTTGTGGGTCGAGAACCAGCATTAACCCACCAGAAGCAGCACCCCTCTAGCAGCAGGCACTCACCAGCAAAGGGTTTGGTCTAGTCACGTTCTACTACAGCCTCCAGGTAGCTGGGCCCTACAATATTTCAGGGGTGCTGATCTGCAGAGCCCCCAAAGCCAGCGCCTTCCTCTTCACTTCCTATCTCCCTCTTGGCGTGGCCTTTCCCCCAGCCTGCTCCCAACCTCGCCCCAACAGCTGCCGAGGTTCAAAGGTGGGCTACAGTGTGGGGACAAAGGTCCAAGGGGCGGGAGCTGAGGAAACCAGTGTAGGGAGCTCTAAGTGATGCAGGAGGCATTTGGTATAGGCAACACCCTCCAGATAACTGCACTTTGCTCTCCTTAAGTACTCGTCAGCTGCAGATCTTAGAGCACGTGATAAACATTCACTGCTGCGGAGGCTGAAAAACATACTGTTGCCAATGCTCACTGTATTTGGTGTTTTCATTAAAGCCCCAGCTCCCGGAATCACGTGATTACGTAAGCACCCCAGCTTTCTAGCTGTTGTGGTCATACAGAAAAGCTTGAAACTGTGACCTGAGTATGACCCCGAGTGCTCCGAGCCCAGAAGACAAATGAAAATAATTGAAAAAAAAATCATATTTTTAAGACAGTCTCACCATTGTTTGAGGCCTGATACATTTTTTAAAGTGCTTTGGCCTGACACTATGGGGAGGTTAAGTGACTTGCCCAAGCTCACGGAGCGAGGCAGCAGTCAAGCTGCAAATAGAACCCAGGAGTCCTGGCCCCCCAAGTCCCTTGCTCTAACCAGTAGCCCACACTCCCTTCCAGGAGCCCTGATTTCCAGCTCTCATATTTAACTGCTAAAATCACGCTCCCTCTCCTGAGCTGGGGATAGATTGAGGACTCCTGACTCCCCCGGCCAGCTCTCACCACTAGACCATCGTCCCTCGTCAGAGCTGGGAATAGAACCCAGGAGTCCTGGCTCCCCGTCCCCCGCCTCGCCGCTTTGCCCGTTCCGCGGCCAGCCGTGACAACGGGATTCAATGAAAAACTGGCTGGCGGCGGAGAGGGGGCGTGTGTGGGGCTGGCGGGGCAGCGCCCAGAAAAGGGTCCGGGCTCCTTTAAGACTGCGGCAGCCTTCAGCCTCTTCCCAGGACCCAGCGGGTCAGTTTCCCCGGGCGAGGGGGGGGGGAGACCCGCAGCTGAGCGGAGCCGCCCCCCCGGGAAGGAACCGGCTCCCCCCCACCCCCAGCACCTTAGAAGGGACCACGAGCCCCGCCCCCGTTGCATCCTCCCACCTGGGGCGGCCTCCTGCCGCGGCTGGGAGGCGAGTCTCTTCCAAGCCGGCTCGCCATGCAGGGCCCCCCGCCAGCGCGCCCCGGGGCGCCTCCCCTGCCGCGGGGCTGAGCAGCGGCGGAGCCCTGCCCCAGCCGGGTACCTTCCTCGCCATGGACTGAGCGCGCTGCCGTCTCCGCCAGGGACCGGGACTGGCCCCTTGCTCCCCCCCCTTCCCTGCTGGGGGGTTCGTTCCCCCCGTCTCCTCCCCGCTGGGTTTGTTTTTATGGGGCAACAAGAGACGTGACCATGTTATCGGGCTCCAAAAACTCCTTTAAAATCCAGCAGCACCCGCCGGGCCCTGCGGTAAGTGGAAGGGGGGGGGAGGGTTGAAATGCTGTGGGGGGGGGGGGGTAGAAGGGGTGCCTGGGGGGGGGGGGGGGGGGGGGGAACCCTGGGCNGGCCGGCCGCGGCCGCGGTCGGGGGGCGCTGCCACCATGTGCAGGGTGTGTGTGGGGGGGGGGAGCCACTGAACCAAACTGGATTCCCTCCAGGATGGAAGGAAAAACCCCTTCAATCAACGGGGATGCTGGTGCACCCCTAGTTCCAGCACCTAGGGTGGCCGGGGGGGGGGGGGGGGGGGGAAAAAAAAGTTTATGTGCGGAGTCTCCCACCCTGCCTGGGGCCTGGGGGGGTCTCCCGCCGGGGTCCTGGCTGTTGGAAGCAAAGTGATTATTTTTTGGGGGGTAGCATTGCCCCCCTCCTTTGTTTTGTAGCCTTGGTGTTAAAATGGCAGTGGGGGGTTGCAGGGGGCGCGGCTCCTTTCGGTTCCGTCCAGCCCCCGGGGTTGCGGGGGGGTGTTTGGTGCTCCTGGCGCACGCCAGCCCAGCTCCGGGGTTCCCAGCCAGCAGCCCCGCTCCCCACGCGCCTGGCTGGCCGGGCTCGGCTCTTTCCGACGCCAAGCGCCGCGTGTGGTTGCCCCAAACTGGGTCATTTTTAGCAGGGCTGTTCGCACGGTACATTCTGTCCTCGGCTTCGGAGCCTGGGCAGGGCCGCTTCCTCCCCCCCATTTCTGGGACCAGTTTTTGCGCTGTCCACCGGGCTGGTAACCAGGCGACTGGAGCCTTTTGTCCAAGGGGCTTTGTTCTTGCTCTTGCAAACGGGGTGACCCCCCCCCTTTCTTCTTGACCCCCCAAACCTCCAACACGTCCCGAGTTTGCGCAGGGCTTCCCTGGGGCTGGAACGGGTCAGCTGGCAGGGAAAGTTTGCCTTGGCTGCGCGTCTCTGTGCATTCCTTGCATAATGAGACGATTGTTTTCCACCGCCGAGCAGAAATATGCTCCGGAGGCGCCAAGAGCGCCCTGGCAGGAGAGCCAGCGAGTCGTTAAAGACTCAAACAAGCCTCATTTGTTGTTTGTGTTGCATGGAGCCTTGGCCCAGGAGCCCCTTCCGTGCTAGGCGCTGGACAAACAACACTCGGGCCCTGCCCTGCCCCAAAGAGGTGACAATCTAAGTAGAAGACAGGTGGAGACAGACACACGGGGGAGCAGGGGGAAATAATGAGACAATAAGGAGGGAAGATCATTGCTATGATTTCAAGGGGGGAGAAAACCGCTTTATAAAGGGTGGGGGGGGGGACCCAAGTCTTGGTTAGACCTTTTCAATGCTCTGCAATGGGACTCAGGAGGCCTGGGTTTTGTTCCTGGCTCTGCTGGGTGAACTTGGGCCGGTCGCTTCCCTGTTTTGTGCCTCAGTTTCCCCATTGGTAAAATGGCGGTGAGTATACTGACTGACTTTGAGAGGGTTTTGAGAGCTACTCGTGGAAAGAGCTAGGGAGTATGCGCTCTGTCCTGGTCCCTGTCAGTCAGGACAAGGCTGTTCCCTATCTCGCTAAAGATCTAGGTTCGATCCCCATCATATCTGACGGAGCACATCATGGATTTACCCTCACAGCCCCCTGTAAGGCAGGGCGGTTATCCCAAGGGGGAAATGGAGGCACGGAGAGGCCAAGTGACTTGCCCAAGTCTGTGGCACCGCTGGAAATTCAACCCTAGGAGCTAAACTTCCTAACTCTGCTGCCTCCCATCTGTTGCTCAGTGCTTTAAAGAAGTTTGTTGCCACTCCTCTTTGGACTCTCTTCCATTAGCCCTCATGGTTGGGAAATTTAGCAATTTGCTGCCAGCTGTTCTCCCCACCCCAGGGAGAGCCTCGCATGGAATGAATAGTTTGCTGACCCCGAACATTTTGGTCCGTGCTTGGGGGCTGTCTCACCCTGCTGTCATGGCATAGCTGGGGGCTGACGGGGCACTGAGCCTCCCATATGCTCAGTGGGGTCACTAACCAGTTACTCAGGGCTGCTCTTACACAGTTTTTGTAGCACTTTACGCAAGACCTGCCATGCTGGGTCAGGCCAAAGGTCCATCTAGCCCAGTATCCTGTCTTCTGACCGTGGCCGGTGCCAGGTGCTTCAGGGGGAATGAACAGAACAGGGCAATTAGTGAGTGATCCATCCCCTGTCATCCAGTCCCAGCTTGTGATAGTCAAAGGTTTAGGGACACCCAGAGCGTGGGGTTGCGTCCCTCACCATCTTGGCTAATGGCTATTGATGGACATAGCCTCCATGAACATATCTAGTTCTTAACTTTAACCAAAGCTGTTTGCAATGGCTACAATTAACGCAGTACGACCCCTAGTAAGGATGCAGTTATTCTATAAAGGTGTCTCTGTCAATGTAGCCGAATAAGCCATGCTGGTATAAAACCCCTTCACGCTGGTATTACTTTACTATTGTAATGTAAATAATAACATGCCGGCTGCAGCATTGGAGTAATGCAGCCGCTTCAGGGGTGGAGGTTGGTAGCCAACAGCCAAGGGGGAAGGTGGGATCTGGTCCAAGGACTCTGAAAGAATGTTGTTAAAAAGTCAGATTTAAAAAAAAAAAAAAAAGGGCAGGAGAGAAGGGATCAGAGTCCTCCATTCGCCTGGCTGGGGCGCAATACAGGAATATCCAGACTGCTTTGTGCTGCAACATATCCCAGGGAAGGGAGCCTGGAGGGAGGTTTGCCCGGATTAGATTTTTGCTAGTAAATGTTGATGAACGTCAATTTCCCCGTGCGCACGTGCCACCCAACGAAAAAAATCTTTCCATCACCGATAATCGAAATGGACAGCTAGGCAAAGTAAGAACAACGTTGCTTGCGAATTTATTAGCGTGATTTTAAGGCTGTTTACGTTGCATATTCTGAGATGTGCTGTTGACAATTTTTTTTTTTTAGTGGCGATAAAGCTTTCACTTTTTGGGGTCTTAGCCCCTGATGTCATTAAACAATTACTGCCTAACCCTCGCCCCCGCCCCACATTGTCTGAGCCATATAATTTCGCACACCTGTGAAAAATTATTTTAAAAAATTGAATTCTGCGAAGAGGTTCTGGGAACAAGGTGCGTGTGCCTGTTCTGTGTGTTGAACTGCAGGCATTAAAGGAGGGGTTGCAGCAGATCTGTTTGCCTCAGGGTGGTTCTTAGCAGCCAGGTGGCCAGGCGTGAAAATGCCAGTCGGCACTGACTGGCCCCTCTTTCTGGCAGCCTCAGAAGTGAGGTCAGACTAGATGATCTGGCCTTGCAAGCTACCAATGGGCCGTGAAGATTAAACTCCCCTCTCTGCCCTATAGGGGATCTCTCCAGAATAGGGCTGAGTTGGGTGGGAGTGCGTCTGGGTGCCCACCAAACTTCCTCAGAGATTGCCAAGGTCCCAGGGGCTGTCATCTTGTCCCTTTCACCAGCTCTAAGATCCCTGGGGCTGAGAGTGGTAAACGTTTCTGGATTCTTCATTTGCAGTGACTTTGACTTGCGCTGCTTTGGGCCCTGAAGGTTGTTTACAGCTGCAAGGAGGTTTCCGGCTCGCTATCTGATCGGGTAGAGGAAGGTATACTGCAGCAGTTCCACTTCATTTGCTCGCTCTCTGCTTAACAAAAATGCCAGATAACCTTCAGTTGTGGTTTAGGTTTCAGGCAGTTATGTTCCGGCTAATCTTTCCTCTCTGTAGCTGTTCCCTGGTAGCGTGGCACTCAGATCTTACCCTGCGCCCTCGGCTGGCATTAGCCCACTGCCCTCAGTTGGCACTAGTGGTCAGGAGACGTTGGCTTGCTGGGGGGTAGCCAAACCAGCATAGCAATGTGGCTAGCTGAGAATCATAGCTTTCAGAAGGGACAGACCACTGTGACCATCTAGTCCAGCCTCCCGTAACACCGGCCAGAGAACTTGCCCAGAATAATTCCTCGGCCAGATCTTTTAGGAAAACACCCCACCCTGATTTTAAAATGGTCAGGGATGGTGCCAGGACTCCTGGGTTCTATTCCCAGCTCTGTTGTGTGACGTTGGGCAAAATCATTTGAATCGCATCGTGCCTCAGTTTCCCCATTGGTAAACTGAACTAGAAAGGTGACGTGATGTACCCAAGGCCCCAGAAGGGAGTCAGGGTTGGAGATGGGACTAGAACTCAGGAATCCTGGGTCCTAGTCCTGTGCTCAGGCCACCCTCCCACCCAAAAGCATCAGATTTTAAAAATATTATTGCCTGGCCCCATTTAAACAACCACCACCACTGAACAGCCGCTCGTGAGCTGGGGCACAGGGAGGGAAAGTGACTTGCCCAAGGTCACCCAGCAGGCTAGTGGCCAAGTGGGAAATATCCCCCCCACAGCTCTCCTGGACCTCAGTCCACTGCACTATCCACTAGACCACGCTATCTCTCATGCATGCCATCACCGTCCTGCCGTATGATTGTAAATGGAAGGGGGTGGAGTTTCCAGGTAAGAGCCTCTGCTTGGAGATCCCAGTGTGGCTAACCCCAAGCATTCAAACAAATAAATCAGAAGCCCTGTCCCAAAATAATCATGAGATTGGCATCAAAATCAGGAGATTTTAAACAAATGTTTGGTTCCTTGTTCTTTGCCTCCTGGTTTCAAACCCTTCAGAGGTCGTGTTTTGTCGCCTTTTTTTTTTTTTTCCTGCAACTACCAGGCCGGGAAACTTCCTTTCATTCAAAAATAAAAGCTGAGATGCTCCGGATTCCAGGGAGTCAGGGCTTTAAGAAATATACCCCAGAGGCTGGCCACTCTGAGATCCTTGCGACTGGCTGAGGCTTGCGCTGTTGGAGGGGATGGGGTCAGAAGTCAGGACTGCAGATGAAGAAATTAACGAGCAGATCGGGTTAAACATTATTTGCTTTGCAGCGCTCGAGTTAGGGCCCCATTATATGGACATAGGCTAAAGAGACAGCCCCTGCCCCAGAGACCCTGAAAGGTGGCGTCTGGTTCTCCAATGTCTGTGCGTTAGCCCCCAGGAAGGAAAGGGTTACATCCAGTTAACAGCAACCTGTTCTTTCTTTACAGCTGAGAGGTCCAAAGTCCTCTGACATGAACAGCAAGAGAAACAGAAACGGCCAGGCTTTCCCGTGTATCCCAGGTATCCCCGCTGGCTACGCGGGAGCAGGTGGCTTGTGTTTTGAACCCCCGGTGCTTGGCGCTTTCGCTCTGGTTCTAATAATAATCCCTAGCTCCAATTTAGCGCTTTCTAGCTGCGGATCTCAGTCGCTCAGTATCACAATCCCCATTTGATAGGTGGGGACACTGAGGCACGGAGCAGAGCAGTGACTTGCCCCAGGTCATGCAGCAGCACTGGGTATAGAACCCAGGCGTCCTGAGTCGTCACACGGTGCTCTAGCTACTAGACCGTGCTGCTGCCGAGCGCTGGAAAGGACCGGCAGCAGTAGTGTCTCTTCCCTGTTCCTTAGCCGCACAGAGGTGGACACAGCTGGGCAAGGCTCGGCTCCCCACTGGCCTGTCCATGTGACATGCTGGTGACCAGACCTCCTGTGAGCGCCCTGGGCGGGGGGGAGGGGGAAGGAGGGACTGTGATGAGGTGTCTGTCTCTTCCCCCCCGAAGGCTCAGAATCTGTCCCTGGATGTCACAGAATCACAGAACTGGAAGGGCCCCCGACAAGCCCCCTGCGCTGTGGCAGGACTAAGTGAACCTAGACCAGAGCAGACGAGACCTAGAGTCCCCATAGACTCTAGTCACACGCTGCTCACCTGTCCCTGGCAGGTGGAGGAGCCCTTCCTTCCTTCCCTGGCCGCAGCCACTTCACAGCTGTTGCTGCGACTGGGCCGCAGGGTCCAACGTCTGCTGTCGGCCCGGGCTCCCCCAGGGGAGTGGGGTGCCAGGACTCCTGGGTTCCCTCCCTGGCTCTGGGAGGGAGGCAGGACTCCTGGAGTATAATGATTGGAGAGTAGAGAAGAAGGATGGTCCACAGGCTTGGACACTAACTGAGAACTGAGTTCAAATCACTGCTGTGCCACAGGTGCCCTGTATGACCTTGGGCAAGGCCCTTGGTCTCCCCGTGGCCTCAGTTTCCCACCTGGACAATCAGGAGAACAGCGCTGCCCTGCCTCCCCGGGGGTGTGCACGAGGGCTAATACATTGAAGGATGAGTGCTTGGATACGATGGCGCTTTAGAACTTTTATAAAAATCACTAAGCTGGGCCCGATCCGGATCCCCTTCCTCCGTAAGAGCCTTTTACTCTTGCTCCGTGTTCGAGGCATGAAGGGTTAAATCGGGGCTCCGAGCAGCTGCGGTCTGAAGGCAGTTTCTGGCTAGGATGATGAGCTGCAGGCAGTGGCCAGAGCAGCTGCTTTGCTGAATTCGTGACTAGCAAAGACCAGCTACAAAGGCACCTGTTACCCGGGCACTTCCCTTTCATGCCCAGCGTGAGCGGCAGGGCCCGTGTTCCCCAGGCCTGGGCTGGGGGAACTCGAGCGGGAGCGGATCCATTGTTTGGCTTTTCATCCTCCCCCCGCCGCCACGCTCCTGGTGTGGACCAGCCCATCCCCCGCTATTTCAGGGCTTCACTGCAACGTCTGGCCAGAGGCTCTGTGTGCCCCCCCATTCCCCTCCCTGCCCCATGCCGGGGGCTCTGTGTGCCCACCTTCCCCACATGCAAGGATCCTTGGTCAAGAGAAAACAGCCCCTCCCCACCCCCCATTGTGAAACCCCCTAGCCGAGGGCCAGCTGTTCTGAGCACGGCCTCCATTTTTCCCTGTGGAGGCGTTCTGTGGGGCAAACCCCCTTCCCTGCAGCTCTGCTTGTCGTCGCTTGCGGGTACGATTTGCTGCCTGATCTGGGGCCTGCTTCACAGCAGCGCTGTGCCCCAGCCGCTCCAACCGCAGCCCCCCCGAAGATCAGGCCTTCGGACCTAGACACTGAAAGTTACGCCGGCTTATAGCTGTGGGCGCAAAGCCCACCTGGTCTGGTTACGGCCGGGCTGGATGTCACGTCCTGACAGGTCCAGATTCTCCTCTGGGGTAAATCCACCTGGTCCCGCTGCAGCCCACAGAGCTCCATCAGTTTACGTCAGGGAAGGATCTCACCCCTGTGGCATTGCACGCCCCTAGCCCAGTCTCTCGCACGGCTCAGCGTCACTCCCTAGCCAGCCCTGGGCTCCTGCCTCTGGCCCCCTCCTTTCCAGCGCCCCGAGGAGCCGGTTTCACTGGTCGTTCCAAACCACAGCGTTCTCCCAGCTCGCCCTGACCCCTTCCTCTCGCCCCCCGCCCTGCAGGGGAACATGTCCTGGAAGAGGCAGCTCGCGTGAGGAAGATTGTCCGCTCCAGGGATGGCGAAGGATCCATCCTGGGCACACTGTACTGCACCAACTTGAGAGTCGCCTTCGTGCCAGAGCCGGCCCCGGGTGACACGGTGGGGGTGAGTTGGAGGAGGCCTGGCGGGAGCCGGGACGGTGTCGTCGTTGGCCGGGCAACGGGGGTGAGGGGGCCTGGCGGGAGCTGGGATGGTGCTGTTGGCAGCCGGTCAACGGGGGTGGAGGGGTGCCTGGCGGGAGCCGGGACGGTGTCCCCGTTGGCCGGGCAACGGGGGTAGGGGTGCCTGGCGGGAGCCAGACGGTGTCGTCGTTGGCCGGGCAACAGGGGTGAGGGGACCTGGCGGGAGCTGGGATGGTGCTGTCGGCAGCTGGGCAACGGGGAGGGGGCCTGGCGGGGGCCGGGACGGTGCCGGCGGCCACTTAAATTGCAGCCCTGATGCTCTCTGGCAGACACCATCCTCCTGGCCTGTCGTAGCCCCTTGGCCGTGGTGCCGGGGTGGGTCCCCGGTGCCAGCCAGGAGGCAGGTTTGGCGAGTGGGGATGTTCCTTCCCCGTGCCGGGGGAGGGGGAATGGGCTTGATCTCTAAGTGCTGCTCCTTTCCCACCGTAGGCCCCTCGCTGTTCCACTTGCCTGCACAGTGAGCACGACGTGGCCCTGCCCTGCATCGGGAGGCTGGTGGCAGGTAAAGGGGGGGGCAGGAGGGGTCCATCTAATCAAGCCGTATCCCCTCCGCCGCTGTGACGAGTTTGGCGGCTCTCAGCCCGTGTGGCTCACTGCCTCCGCCCCAGCATCCGCCCCCCTGGCTGGTGCTGTGAGCCCCTCGTGGGCCGTCCCAGTGGCAGAGAGGCCAAGGCTGGCCTGTGGCGACCCAACTGTCCCCTTACCTGTGGGTAGGGCTGGGGCCGTGGTGCCTTGGCGGGGGGTGGCGCAGGAAGACTTGCCCTTGCTGTAGTTTGCAGGGCCACTTTTGGAGTGATCCGTGTACTCTCCCCCTGGGCTTCCCCATCACCAGGCCAATCCTGATAGGCCGTTGCCAGCTCCCCCCCGCACCAGGAGCGATCTCCATGCAGCTGGCTTGGGAGCTGATCCTGCCCCGGTCGCCCCCACGCTGGAGGCTGAGTCTTCCCAGCTGCCCCAAGACTCTGATTGTTGCCTGGCCTTCTGGGTCTAAGCCCCCTTCCTCCACCTGGTTTTCCCCTGCAGTGAACAGCTTCACCAAGGCCAAGGTGCTGACAGCCAACTCTACTCTCAAGTTCATCCCGGAGGAGCTGGTCCTCTACTGCCGGGACTTCCGGGTGCTGCGTTTCCGCTTCCGCGACAGCGGCTTGGAGCCCCGGGCCTGTCAGGTGAGCAGCTGCCATTGAAGACAGGGGCACCCTCCCCGGCCGGTGATTCCCAGGGCCCAGCCGCTCAGGGCTTTGGGACCCGTGGATACGGATGGGCACCTCCAGTGGACTGGCTCTGAGCTGGACCCGCTTGGGACTCAGGGGCTGGGCGCACCGGGGGTTGTTGCTCTGTGTGTCGTCTGAGTGGGAGGATGGGACCCTCAGGGGGTTGTTTGACCCCTCGGTGTGGGGTCTGGTGGATTAACACGGGACTAGGAGCCAGGAATTCTGGGTTCAGTTCCTAGCGCCAGGAGGGGAGTGGGATGAAGTTGTTTGGGGGGAGGCTGACTCCGGGCAGGGATGTCCACACTGCTCAGCACAGGTAGGCAGACTCCTGCTAGCCCCACTTGAGCTCCCGTGCTAAAGACAGCAGCAAGGGCGTTGCGGCCTGAGGGCGGCTCAGAGCCGGGGGCTGGACGGGCTTGGACTCCAGCGACGGGCTTGGACTCCAGCGACAAGCTCGGGCCACAGTGTCCACACTGCTGTTTTCAGCACGCTTACGAGTCTGTCTCCCCGGGCCGGGAGCGGCACCGCCCAGCTGCAGGACAGATGCAGCCTGTGTGACCTGGAGCAAGATGCTTCGGTTTCTTCCCTCTTTCCCGAGGTCCCTTTCCTCAGGAATCTACCTCCCACAGGGGTCAGAGCCGCAGAACCCTGGGCAAGGCAAACCCCACCCTTCCCTCCCCGACCCCGTCTAGCGATCCTCTGATGCCCTGATACACCTAGCATCCCCAGCTCTCGTCTCTGCCTTAGCTGGGACCCGCCAGCAGCTCCCATTGACTTCACTGGGGGTTGTCAGCTCGGCGCCTTTGAAAACCCAGCCTGTCACGCCCTGCCCCGGAGAGAAGCCTCAAGCGGCAACGCTCAGATTCAAAGCTTGGGGCGGGGTTTCCGCTCCAGCAGGCTTGGCCAGGGTCCCGTCACGACCCTTCTGTTCGGCTGTCTGGCTCAGCGATGGGCCTGCAGCTGCAGTGACTTGCGCTGGCGATTTGTCCTGGGCTACAAGTCTCCGTGGGTCCATGCTGCAAGCGCTGCCCTGCTGGGGGCCTTCCTGGATCCTCAGCTCTGGCATCATACCCTCTGCCCTCCCATTGGCACCCAAACCCTGCCCACAGCCCCAGATGCCGTGAAGATCCCTGCCAAGGTGCCCCCATTGCTGCTGTTTTCCAGGTGACGCTGGCCATCGTGCAGGCTCAGGAGAGCAGCAGCACCAGCGCGGGGACGTGGTACGACAGTGGCGCTATAAGGAACCTGGGTAAGTGGCATCTCCGCTTGGCGTGCAGCTCCATCCCCCAGGCCCTGGCAGCTTGAGGGGCCCATCCCTGGGGTGGCTGGACCCACGAGGCGCTACCCTGCTCGCCCCTAACAGCCATCCCTCCTGTGCGGCTTCAGAGAACGCCTGGCTGAGCACGGAGGAGTCGTTGTCCCCCCCGACACTGCTCTTCGAGAGGCCCTGCGACTGGGAGAAGGAGCTGAGGCGGCTCGGGGCTGCTGGCTGGAGGGTCAGCCCCGTCAACGAGCGCTTCGACATGGCCACCAGGTAAAGCGCGGACCGGGGTTGGGGGGCGAGTTAGATCCTCGTGGGCAGCTCTAACCCCGGCTCGTGGCATGGGAGCGTGTTACAGCCAGGGGCGGCGGAAGCGCCCTAAAAGTGTGTGTGGGGGGGGGGCAGGGGCACAGGTGCCTGAACTGTGGCCCCACCCCCCTATGCTGTCCTGCCCATTCCCCTGCCCTCACGCTGCCAATTCCTCCCCAAGGCCCCGCCCCTTCCCTCAAGGCCCCGCCCCATGCTCCCTCTTCTCCACCCCTTCCCCGTCACTCGCCCTTATGGCTGGTAAAAAGTGGGAGGGCCCTGCCCCGCCCTGTTCCGGTGCCCGTGGTCACAGCCCCTCCGGGTGCACTCCAGTAATTCGGACTCCCTAAGCTACGGAAACGCCCTCGGACCCCCTTTCTACAGCGGGTTTGGTGCTCGGCCCTTGGCTACACTCCCAGGTCCGTATCGATGGCCCCCTGCTGGATTGAGCGTCCCTTCCGTGGGCATGTAGCTTCCTCGAGTGGCCAGAGAAGCTCAGCGAAAATGTTGACGTTTTCGAACAGTGTTTCGGTCCCGAAGGCAAGGGTGGTTGGGGCCAAGAAGTCAAAATCTCAAACGTTTCCTTGAACTGAAAAAACTTTTAGTTTCCTTCCTATTTTGACCCTTTGACATTTTTGTTTTACTCTCATTCGCTCAAGTTTCTAAACCAAACGGGGCTTTGAACCGGAAAATTGAAATTCCTCGTCTTGCAAATATCAAAATGAAACATTTTGACAGCTTTGGAGTTTTTCCCCCGAATGATTTTGATTCACAAAATGAGCCAAAACTAACCACCTTTCCCATGGAAAGCTCCAGGTTTTGACAAACAGACACTTTCTGGGGGAAAATCCTTAGCCTGTCAAATTCCCGAGAGCTGGAGGTGGAAGGCCTCTCTGGGGAGAGCTGGTGTGAGCTCTCTTCTAGCACACGTGGCAGGGGTGCTGGCTGTGGGCCAGCAGACCCTGAGTTCTCTTCTCTGTCTGTGTGTGTTAATTGGGATGGATCCGGGGAAGTCTTGTGAGTTGTGGGGGCGGCAGGCACCCTGCCTACAATCCGGGATTTGGGAATGGCCTTGTAACAGGGAGATCTGCCTCCTTTAAGGGCCAGGGGCCATCCAGTCCTGTCTGAATATCAGACCTGGTGAGGAAGGGGCAAGTGATTCCTGTCAAGGTCTGAGAGTGCTCAAAGGGGGAACTCTGCAAAGGATGCAGGTGCTGGAGTAATGGAGTGGGAGAGGCCTCGAGGGTCCCCCATCCCGCTTTGGTTGTAAGGTTTGTGTGCAACACCTGAACAGGCTCGGGGCGAGGCAGGAGTGCTGCCTGGGCTGGGGAGATGGGCCGGCAGCCCTCCGCACATGCTCTGAGCCGGCTCCCCTCCAACTCCGCTTCCTCCCGCAGCCTCCCCAAGTACCTCTGGGTCCCCAGCAGGCTCCTGGACAACGAGCTCAAGAGGGCCTTCGGCCACTTCAACGCGAGGCGCATCCCAGTGAGTGTCTCCTGCCCCGGGAGCAGGCTGTGAGCCGTCGCCTTGGGGTGGGGAGGGCGGTTCCGAACGACCTCACCAGGTTCTGGGGATGGGGCAACCAGTGGGGGGTGCCGTGGGAGGGTGGGGTTCTTACTGAGGCAGGGGCGCATTTGGCCAGCAGGGTGGAATAAGGGGTGAGACCCTTCTTCCCCCCCCCCCCCCCCGACACACACACCAGGTTGTGTTCCCTGCTGCTGGTGCCCTATGAAGCTGGCCAGCTATCAATGGGTGACTACGCAACTCCTGAACCAGCCTGGGAGGGAAGGCTGACGAGGGAGGGTCTCCACCAGGTTGTTTGGTGGGGGTGTATCACAGAGCCAGTTATGAGGTGGCAGGTCCCTGGAGCTGGGGGGAGAGGAGGAAGGTGGGAGACAAGGCCCCAGGGCGCGGGGCCCTGGCGTGCATAGTGGAGAGCCTGCAGCCAGTGGAGTTTCATTTCGTTCCGTTTCCCTTTGCCTCCCCAGAGGCTGTGCTGGCATCACCCGGGAGGCAGCGACCTGCTGAGAGCCGCCGGCTTTCACGCTGATTCAGACCCCGAGAAGGAAGACGTGAGGTATGAGCCTCGAGGACTTGGGAATGGGGTTGCGCTGCCCCAGTCTGGGAGCTGGGGTGGAAGACTCCCAAGGAAAACCCAGCTGCTCTGGGGGGGCCTCAATAGGGGGCGCTCTCCCCTTACAGTCAGTGCTGGCCCCAATGCCCCAGTGCAGCACTAAGGGGCGCTGTGCTGCAGGGAGCCGGGTGGGTGATGTAATGGGGGTGCTGTCCCCTCACAGCTGGTGCTGACCCCAAAGCCCCAGTGCGGCACTAGGGGGCGCTGTGCTGCAGGGCTCCGTAACCCCGACCGAAGCAGTGATTCCACCTCCCCGGTGCGGCTGCGTTTCTCCGCAGGTCTGTGGAAGCGCTGATGCTCGCCGGCCACGCCCAGTGCGTGATAGTGGAGACCGCCGCCGACCTGCCCAGCCCTGCAGAGATCCAGCTCTCTTACCTCAAGCTTCGGGCCCTCTGCCTTCCTGGTGAGACCCGGCCTTGGCCCCGGAGCTGAGATCCCCTCTCAATAGGAGTCGCTTGCCTGAGCCGATGCCTGGGGAATCCCAGGCAGTAACTAACCAGCGCTTCAGCTGGGAGAAGCTGGGTTACTCTGGATTGGATCCCACTTGGGAATCCTGGGACCATTATCACTAGTTTGTATCTGATGCACTTGTGCTAGATTTCCAGTTTCCCCTCTCTTGCTCGAGGTGCTTGTCTAGCCCCACCATTGTCATAGTGTCTCGATGCTCTGGGTTATATCCTCCCAATCCCCCGGCAGGTGGGGAGGTATTATCCCTGCTTTATAGGGGGAAAGGGAGGCCCAGGGAATTACATGATTTGCCTAGGCTGATACTGTAACCCCCAGGCTGTGTCTCCCCTCCTGGAAGCAGCTGGCTGTTTGATGCAAGGAAGCCAGGGCTCCCTAAAACAGGCCTGGCTAAAGCCAGAGCACAAGAGGCAGATGGGACTGGAGGGTCTCTTCCTTCCTTGTCCTCTCTCCGGGACAATTCCTGACCTGCCACAGAAAGGGCAGCCCAAAGGAACTGAGGAGACCTGGGTTCTGTTCCCATCTCTGCCACAGACTCCGTCTGATCTGGGTCAAGTCACTTTACCTCCTCTGTGCCTCATTTCCCCTGTCTGACTGGGGAGAATCGTTCACTCCCTGCCAAGGGGGTGGTGAGGATTAAAACCCAGGAACGATAACATGGCGCAACGAGGATGGAGGCCGGATAAACCCCTCCGCAGCCAAGGTAGTAATTCGGCGTGGCTTCCTTCCAGACTCCTCTGTGGCCGATGAGAAGTGGCTCTCTGCCCTGGAGGGGACACGCTGGCTGGAGCACGTCAGGTAAGAGCTGCCCACCTATACGCTGACACCTTAAATCCAGGCGCACAGGCCGTACAGAACATTTGGCAGGTGGGTGGGGCTGGGTAGCTACCATCCCTCTGTTGGGAGCTGTCCCCAGCTGGGGGAAGTGGCTGGCAGGACCATGCCTGGCTGGATGAGTTTCAGATGGTGCTGGGGGGCGAGGGGGTCCTTTGCTTCCCATTGGCTGCGGGGTCTTTGTTGTCAGTAATGACCCCCTCTCCTTACAGAGCTTGTGTGAGGAAAGCGAGCGAGGTGGCTGCCCTGCTGGCGGAGAGGTCCCGCTCCATCATCCTGCAAGGTAGAGTAAGTCGTTCCCTCCTCTGGCCCAGGCTGGATGCCCTGAGGCTGGGCCAGGTGTGGGGTGAGCTCCTGGGTTCAGGCTCTGTGATGCCTCCCAGCCCTGGGTACTCCCAGGAAGCACCTCGCTACTACCTGTCCTTTGCGTGAGGCAGGTTTGTCTCCCTGCCCCCACAGGCCATGCAAGCACTCCCCTCTAGTCCTAGGTCGTGTGTGCCCTGTTGGCTAGCGATTGGCCCACCGAGCGTCTCCGTGGAGGGTCCCGCTCCGGTGCACTGGCCACTGGCAGCGTTCACCGACTCGCGGCTCCCAAAGAAGCAGCGCACCCCAATTTCCCAGTTCCCGCTCCCCTTACCACGCAGCACTTAGATCTGCTTTACATGGCCGAGTCCAGAAATGCAAGGAGTAGCGAATGGCAATGTGGGGAAACAAGTGGTTACACCTCACAGCAGGCATTCTAGAGTGCCCCCGAATGAACAAAGTCCTCTCCTGTCTCCTAGAGCAACGCTCACCCCTTTACAGCCAGGGTCCAGCTTGGCTCCTAGGTGAAGGCCCCAGTGCTGTTTTTTGCATCCCCAAGATATGTCAGCCCCACCCTTTGTCAGACACCTCCCCTCCCCCCCCAGTGTGTGTTTCCTCTTGTAGATTTCACAGTTTCTTATTTCCTCAATATGCAAATAGGTCTCCAATGTGAGGCATACAATACACAATAGCCAAACTGCCAGGCAGGGAGATAGGTTTCTGTTACCTCCTGGTGACCTGCCTAAGTCCAAGACTTCAAGAACGTACTTTTCAGATCCCTACCGCCCTAAATATTCATCCATCCATTCAGGTCACAATTACTGTGAAGACCAGTGGGCTACTGGTTCTTGGTAGAGACCTCACATGTCACCCTTGGGTGAACTATTGTGCATATATCTGATCCCTGGGAAACCTTATGCAACCCTGTGCCCTCTGCCTGTTGGCACCAAGGCGTACCTCGATTACAGGCTCCATGCTGGCCAATGGACGGGCTGACTGGCTCTGGGCATCGGGGACAGACAGAGGGTCATTGGGTGGGTCCCAATCCAGATCCTTGTGGGACATCACAAGAGCTACTGCCGATCAGCCTCCGCGTTGGCAGCTGTAGCAGAGAGGTCTGTGGACAGTGGAGCCATGACGCTCCTCTTGACCCCTAGCCGAGGTCTCTCACTGTCTGTACCCTTCCCCCCTCGCAGAGTCAGACGACCGGGATCTGAACTGCCTGCTGGCCTCCCTCGTCCAGGTCCTGTCGGATCCCCACGCCCGCACCCAGTCTGGGTTCCAGAGCCTGCTGCAGAAGGAGTGGGTGGTGGCAGGGCACCCCTTCCTTCAGCGCCTCAACCTCCTCCGGGACAACGACCGCGAGGAGGTGAGTCTCGGAGCACGCGCGGCTCCGGCTTGATGCCTGGCTGCGTTGGCCAGACCGGGGGCGCTCGAGAGCGATGGGAGTTCTACCAGCCTGGTCCAGGTGGCACCGAGATGTCGAATAATCTCCCGGCACGTGGGCTCTGCTCCGAGCACAGCTGGCCGGGAGCGTGGCTCGACGGCCGTGCAAAACTGAGAGGGTTCCCTGGACTGACTGTTGCCTTCCCTCCTCCCCAACTCAGAAAGCGGCTCTGATCCAAGCGTCTGCCCTGCTCAAGCGCCCTGAGCTCTGGATTTCCCTCTGCCGCCAGTCCTGTCAGAATCTGTTATGGTGGGGCTGGGACCAGGGGGCTGGATGGGAGCAAGTGGCTGTGAAGGCAGCAGCTAGGAAGGTGCGGGGATGGCAAGGTGGGGATCAGAGTTAGCTCCGGAGTGAGAACCAAACCCAAGCGACCCCTCTAGGCTTTGTCCAGTGGGAGACTTGGTTTTCTTGGCTCAGGTTCCGCTGTTGTGGTGGGGACCTCTGCTGGGCAGTCTGCGCATGACACCGGTACCGGCCCGTGCGGGATTCTGGTGGGGGCAATTAGCCATTGGAGCGGCTGTTTGGAGCCTTTGAATGGGGATTGTTTGGGCTCTTGCCAAAAGACGCGCTCCAGTTCAGCCGCAAATGAATGGGCTCGGTGGAGGAGTCGCTGGGTGACGTTCTCTGGGCAGAAGTCGGCTGAGAGAGGAGCTGGTGAGGAAAGATGCCCTGGTGCTTCCGTGCTAGCCTGAATGCGCTGGATTCCTTGGTCCAATTCCCCGCTCTGCTGTTGGCTCCCTCTCGACCACAGTTCCTCATCCGTCCAATGGGATAATGCCCCTGCGCCACTTCCCAGGGAGCCGTGGGGATAAATGCGCTGGAGATGGCGAGGGAGCCAGGGATGGAACACAGATCGTTTGCTCCCGTGCGGGGGCCGGGCCTGAACTCAGATCCCCAGGGTAGGTTGTTCAAACTGCCCCGGTCCATCGCGGTGTTGCCACGAGCAGTGTGACGGTATTTCCTTTCCGGGTAAATCTCTGCAGCATTGCTGCACGGCTGGTTAGCGGCTGCTTTTCAGTGGTGGGAGAGCGATCGCTGTGCGGTGTTGCTGCAGGTTGTTTCGGGAGCTGCTCTGTCCCACCCCAGAGTTGGCTGCATTTTTGCTGTTTCCCCAGGGAGGTACTTTTTTCTTTCTGTCTCTTATAGTCTCCGGTGTTTCTGCTTTTCCTGGATTGCGTGTGGCAGCTGCTCCAGCAGTTCCCAGCATCCTTTGAGTTCACAGAGACCTACCTGGTGGCCCTCCATGACAGCAGTTACATACCCTTCTTCAGCACCTTCCTGTTTAACTGCCAGTGGGAGAGAGATCGCAGGAATCAGGTGGGTCCAGCATGGAGCCTCCCAGCTACAGTGAAACACTCGGCTGCTCCACAGTCACTGCCCCAAGCACTATCCTACCACGGGCGGAGTAGGGGGAAATCCGGTGCCATGGTTAATGCACGGCCTGGGAGTGAGGACTCCTGGGTTCTATTCCCAGCTGGGAGAGTGAGGTATGGCCTAGAACAGGCAGCTGGAGGACAGGACTTCTGGGTTCTATTCCCAGCTCTGGGAGGGAGCACAGCCTAATGGTTAGAGCAGGAGGCTGGGAGACAAGACTCCTGGGTTCTTCTATTCCTGGCTCAGTGCCTGACCTCAGGTGAGTCGACATGCTTCTTTGTGCCTCAGTTTCCCCACCCATAGAACAGGGCGGGGCTCATGCTTCTCTTCCACCTCTGTGAAGCGCTTTGAGATCCTCAATGCATAACATTCCCCTCAAAAGGCCCCCTCCTGGCTCAGCCTCAGTGGGATATGGAGTGCAGCCTCTTGTGGGGGTGGTCGGGAGCAAAGGGATACGGATGTGCATTTGCTGTTCCTTGCAGAGACACCTCTCACACTCCCTGTTCATCCCCCAGCACCGTGCCTCCAACCAGATCTACGCGCCAGTCAATGGCTGGCGGGAACTCCCTCCCCTGGAGATCCTGCAGAAGGGTGGCCGCCTGGCGAAGGAGAGAGGGGGCCCCTATTTGCCCACCATCTGGGACTGGGCGCTGCGCTACACCACCCAGCAGAGGGCGCAGTTCAGAAATCCCGCCTATGCCAGGGGCAGTGGCAGCACTACCGTTCCAAATGGCAAATCTTCCCCACTAGGGGGCGACAAGGTGAGTGCGCTGGGCTCCAAGCACTGGATGGGACACTAGGAGCGATTTGGGGGCAGGGAGTGTTGCCTGGCGGTCACGCCATGGGGCTGTAGGAGTCAGGACAGCTGGGTTTTCTTGATGGCTGCGAGGTCTGTCTGAGCCTCAGTTTACTTTTTCTGTGTCATTAGTGGGGCTGGAAATAGAACCCAGGAGTCCTGAAGCCCAGTCCTCCCCCCCAGTCCACCCTCTCTCCTAGGCAGGTTCAGTAAAGTATCCTGCTGTGGATGAAGCATGTTTTCCCACCCCGTTTTGCTGCTGGGTTTTACTGTCCTAGATTTCCCCCCCGCCCCATCTCTCTCTCCAGCTGGAAGCTGCCTTGTCTGGGAACAGGGCCGTGTACCTGTTTGCCAAGGGGGCCCTCTCGCCGCAGATCCACCTCTTCCCCTGGAAGAACGGCTCGCTTTCCAAAAAGGGCTGGTGGCGGGCTCAGTCCTCAGAGAGCCTCAGCGAACAGGACCGGTCCTTGAGGAGCAAACCCAGCGGCTGCCCCCTGCAGCCTGAGGGGCTGCTGCTTCCTGCCTCTGCGGGCCCCCTGATCCGGCTCTGGAGAAGGTGTTACCTGCGGGGGAGCCAGGAAGTTCAGGTAACGCCAGCACGGCGGGGACATGAGCAGACAGGGTGGCTGTGGGGTTAAGGCTCTGAGCTGGGACCTAGGAGCCACTTCCCTGCTCTACCTAGCAGATAGAGCTCTGGCCTGGGACTCAGGAGATCTGGGGGGGGGGTCTGTTCTTGGCTCTGCCACTGACTCTCTAGGTCACCTTGGGCAAGTCATCTAGTTTCTCTGTGCCTCAGTTCCCCTGTATAAAATGGAGATAATCCTGCCCTGCTTCGCAGGGGGTTGTGAGGATAAATTCATTAGTGGTTCCATGGGGACAGATACCACGGTGATGAGTGTCCGATTAAAAACTGTAGATTAGTAGCAAATTACCTCTGTCAAATCCGGGTGCGGGGACGGTAATGAAGATACTCTGTGTATCCCCTGTAGGTAGTTCAGTATTAATATCCCCTTGTGCAGAGGGGTAAACTGAGGCAAAGTGCAGGTGGCACAATGAGTCAGTTGCAAGAGAACCCTGGAGTCCTGATTCCTGTATTAATTCTTGTTACGATGGCGCCTGGAGAGCAGAGCCCTGTTGTGCTAGGTGCTGTACGAACAGATAACAGAGAGGGTCCCTGCAGAACAGAGCTGGGCCCAGGCTTTTAGATCCAGGGAGGCTGCAGCTGACCCAACTGGGGGGAGGGGGGGGGGGGGCATAGCTACACAAACATCAAAGAGCCCCACATGAGAAACCTCTTTCCAGAGGGACCCATAAACAAGCGGTCGATGATGCCCTGTCACTTTCGGTTTCCTTAAAAAGATGGTGATTAGAAACAGACTTCCCCGGCTGAGCCTCCAGGCACTGCCGTGCGCTGGCCGTTAGCTAACTACCAAGCTGCTGCTTCCTCTCCCAGCACAGCCTGCCTGAGGGCATCGAAACGTTTCCTGGGCACAGGCGTTAGAGGAAGAACATAGCACGTGGCTCTGGTTTGGCCACTGGCATGGCTTAGATCTCGTTAATGATCTCAATCCGCCTGAGCCAGAAGACGCAAACTCCCCGGCAGCTGGCCAGTGGGCTCGTGCCAGGCCTGGCTGCCCCGGTGATTTGTGTAAAATACTTTGTCGCCCTGGGAAAGGCCCAGGGCTGGAACAGCTGGAGGGGCATCGGCCGAGCTGGCCGTATTGGGTGGGGGGGAACCGCAGGCCTGGGATAGCATCTGCTGCAGGTCAGGATAGACGGGGATTGGTGGGTCTGCACCGGGCACCCAGCCTGCGACAGGATGGAGGGGCATGAGCAGAGCCGTGTTACGTGCCCGGGTTGTTCCAGCCGGGGCTGACTCGGGTGAGGGGAGCCAGTCGGGTCCCCCCAAGCCCTTGTGCCATACCCGAGTCTAGCTGGGGTGCTGTCGCTCGCCTGGTCACCAGCTCCAGGGCCTGTGCTCCCGGTGTGGACTCAGCCAGCCCTGAGCCGCCCTGAATCTCTGTCTCTGACTCTCCCCATCAGCGCGGCCTCTTTGCCTCCACGCTCGCTGAGCTCGCGGAGGAGCTGGACCGGCTTCGAAAGCAACTGGGCGACTGACAGGCGAGGGGACCTGCTAGGGTGACTCACCGTGGCATCCCCCTGAAGGCGAAACGCCCCGAAGACTGGACAGCCTCGCGTCCCTGCTGCCACGCTGGAGATGGGAGCGCGCCCCTGGCAGAACCGGATCTGTCCACTGGACCAAGGGCGGGACCTGGGTTTTTAGGAATGGCTTCAACAGACTTTGGGCCTTGCTGTCCCTCCTGACGCTGGGAGCTGCCCGTCCTTCTGTGGCTGCAGGAAAGGGAACCGGGCAACCCCGTCCGTCGAAAGGGCTCGCTCCCACTCATGCAGCTCAGGGTGGTGGGTGCCCAGATAGCCCTGGCTCCTCCCAAGTGCTACCTCCTCAAAATCAGGCCCAACCCCAAAGCCCCCACCCGGCCCTGAGTCTGGTTAACACCCCCCCCACCCCCCCACCCCCAATCATGCTGGGTGTTTGGCCGGGGTTCGGATGGTGGGATCTGGACAGGAACCGAACAACTCCAGTGTTCTCCAGTGCTGCTCGGCAAAACGCTGTAGGATTCTGTTACTGCAGGGTTCAGGGTAGGCACTCCAGGGTACGGGGTCCAACTGCTTTTGCTGCTGCTCGAGCTGATCTCTCCGTTCTCTGATCTTTCAGGCCCCTTCACCCTCCTTGCTCCCCCCAGGGGGACTTACTCAGCTGATGAGACTGGCTCATTCACGCTCCTCCAGCTGAGTAGCGTCCCTCCCCCAGAGGGGCGGCAAGTGGGTGGAAGGGCAGGCGAGGGTTAACCTGCTGCCCAGGCCATAACCCATCCCCTGGATTATCGCTGGCCTCCGATCTCCAGCGCTGTCAGTCTGGCACCCGTCCCTAAGCTGCAACTCTGCAAACTCTTAACCCCTTGCCTGGATTTCCCAAGCAACCCTTGGGGGGCAGGAAAAGGGGAGCAGGAGAACCCCATCCTCAGTAGATCACGGGGAGCCCGCATGATCTCCCATCTCCGGGCAGGGCTATGCTACAAACTTGCATCGGCAGCGGCGTTGTAGCGCTTCTGGTGCAGACGGTCTAAGCCGACAGGAGAGAGCTCTCCCGTCAGCCGCAGGGCGGGTTAAGTTCGGTATAACGACGTGCTCAGGGATGTGAAAAATCCACCCCCCTGAGTGACATAGTTGGAGCGGAGTGTGTAATGTAGACCTGGCCTCTGATCCGAAAGCTGCCGTGCGGAGCCAGTGAGTCGGATGCACTTGGCGCTGTCGTGCTAGCAATTGCTGGGGCGGGTCTTTGAGGCGCCGGGCATGTCCCAGCGACAGGTACTTCTTGTGCTACCTCCAGAACTTGCTTTCTAAGCCTTGGCGTTCAGGTCTCAACGGGGGAGTCCCCGGAGGGTGGGAATGTTGGGGTCTGGAGCTTAGGGACTCTGTTGGCTGAACAATATACCCAGCTGTGCCTCTGCCAATCATCTGGGCCGCATGTAAGTTGCCGTCGCATTGGCAGGCGGCTGGTAACGGCACTCTTTTGGTACCGTGTGTATCCCAGGTGAGGTCCCAGGAGCCTCTGTCCTCCGTTACCACCCTCGAACAATGGCAATTCCGCTTTCAGTAGTTTGGACCAATCGGCTCAGTAGTTTCTCCTACAGCGCGTTTCCAACACAAGCTTAGGGGGGTACTGGTGCAGGGGTGGGAGCCTTTCCTATCTGCTATCACGGCAGACCTAGGTCAGGTTACCACCTGATGCGTCTGAGGAAGGGATTGGTGGGTGGCAGCCAAGTCCCCATTAAACAAGCATCCGTGTCCCCCAACCTCCATCGTCTTTCCTGCTCTGTGGCTCCCATCTTGATACACACAACGGAGCGTGAATAGGCCTTGTTCTCACCTTTCCCAGTGCTCCTTCTACATGGAGCCTCCGCCCTGGGTTATGGGGTGGGGGGCAGTTTGCCTGGACTGTACCTGGCCTGGAGGCCTTCAGTTTCCAGGGCTATCCCACTGGCATCTCTCTCGAGCTTGGGGGGGAGAAAAAGCCGAAGGCCATCCGTCCCAGTCATGGGCTGCTTGTGGCCTTAAGCCGAGTTGTCGTTGCTTTTGTACTTCAAATCTGAATCGAAAAGTGAATGCTCCAGATCGTGGGCTATGCATTTCAGGGAACCGAGCTTGCAGTCCGAGCTCCAGCTTTTCAGAGGCCTAACTCACAACCCGGTCACCCACCACTCCTTCCACTTAATAGCCAGCCTTCTTGGGCTGAGACTTTCATCTCCGAGGGGGGAGCGGGGATTTGGAACCCAATCTTCTCCCTTCTCACCCTACAGAAGGCACAGCCGATTAGTCAATTTCACCAGCCACGCTTGGGCATTCGAATCAACATTTCCATTGGCCCCAGTGGGCATTGGATTCAGGCCCTTGTGAGGGGGATGGAGACTTGCTGCATCTTTCAGGTACCTACAGATGCATGACTGCTGTACCCAGATGGCACCATGCTGCTTTGTCAGTGTTTATGGACACTGGGGTTTGCACAGTTCCTGTATGATGCTACTTTTCCGCCCTGAGATTTGAGTGCCTACTTTGTATATCTGTCTAACAACAACGAGGAATAACAAAGATTATTTTTATTGGCATTTGTAATATAATCTCTCGGGGCGATATTAGAGATGTTTGTTTTTGTTGAAAAATTTATATTTTATATTAAAAAAAGCGCTGGTTCTAACATTAGTAACCCACAGGAAATGGGTTATTGTATAAGCTAAAGTGTTTAGACAAAACTGGACGATACATTTTTATATATGTGTGTGTTTCTCTCCTCTCTCTCACCCACACACAGGGATTGGAAGCCACCAAATTCCAGGGTGGATTAGAACAGTTGTAGGGGTAGGGCTACCCAGTAATCCAAGTATTGCAGTACGGGTAGACATGCTGGCATGGCTAAGAGTAGCAGTGTAGATGTGGTGGCATGTGTCTGTGGGCTGTACAGGGACCCTGGGTATGTGGGTTAGCAAGGTATCTACTTGGCAATTTTGAGCCATGCTAGTGCAGGTATGTCTTCCCATGCACTAATCACACCTAGGATTGCAGGATAGACTTGCCTATGCTGTTACAGCAGAGGGTCTAATCTAGCTGTGATCTTAGTTTAGGAAATTGGTACTGTTCTCTGCGAAACTGTGGAATTGTTGGTGTAAGAGTCCTAGAACTTTAGGGCTTTCAGGCCCTGGGAAAGAACCGGGATTGTCATCTGATGAGTATGAACAAAGTACTTCCTCCAGAACACCCTCATTTCTTTTTACGTGCAAGGTTTCAAGACCGGGAGGGTCTGGACTTTCCTTGGAAGAGTTCTTTGTGATTGCTTTTCCTGGTGGTTACTCCTTTATAACAACTTGGAGGTTTTTTTGTTTTGTTGTTTGTTTTTTAAAATCTTAGTGCTAATAGCACATATACATAAAAGTATTTTGGAGACCAGAACAGTAGGGTAACTCTGTGCAGATCACACATTCCCCGTGGATGAGTTAAGTGGAAATCCAAATAAGGGCATTTTTTTTCTATTCTGTATATTTTTGTAGTGACGTTTTTATTTAAGAGCTCATTAAAGTGCAGTATTTTTAAATGCAGAGTGGCTGGCTGTGAGTTGAATGGTATGCTCTAGTTCAGGGGTCCCCAGTGCGGTGCCTGTGAGTGCCGCGGTGCCCGCTGGGGCATCCATGTGTGCCCACCTACTGGGTGCCAGAAAAGCAGCCGCCGAGAAGCTGCAACGTCAAGAAGCACTACGGCCAAAATGCCGCCGAAATTTGGCGGCAACATCTCTTGATGACGCTGCTTCACAGCGTCATTTTGATGGCCACTTGTCCAGCGGCCATGGTCTTTAGCGGCTAGTTGTCTGACGCCCGCCCTACGGAAAAGGTTGGGGACCATTGCTCTAGTTAAACTAACCGTTGGGCCTAGATGCTAGGATCATATGGGGGAAACTGAGGCACGGTGGAGTAGTGACTTGCCTAAGCCTAAACCTAAGCCAGTGGCAGGACCAGGAATTGAACCCAGATTTCTTGAGTCCTTGTCCAGGGCTCTCTCTCACTGGGCTTACGGGGAAGCAGCATGGGGTCAGGTGCTGGGATGCTGACCTGTGAGGCAGGAGAGCTGGGGCCTATTTGTACCTCTGCCAATGACTTTGCACAAGATACTTCACTGCCATGAGCCTCAGTTCCCCCATATGTAAAATAGGAATACTGAGAAGGTGGTCACTATGTAAAGCACTCCCGGGAAACCGTTACCTCCCAAAGAGCAGTAAGATCCTTCCCCTGGCAGGCCTGACCCCCAAGCCGCATAAGGACTCGCTCCATAACGAAGGTGCAGAAAGGGGCCCAGTTAGGCTCAGCAGGACAATAAAGCACCATGGAATAGCTGACGCTGCCTGCTGCTCGTCCCCCTACTACCAGAGCTACTGGCATCGAGCCTGGGGGCCTGTGCCCTGATCAGAGTGGGATGAACCCCCTGGCTCTGGGTTTTTAATTTTTCTCTCGGCGCCCCAGGTGGGAACGGGCAGTCAGAGGCCCAAACAAGTGCCGCCCTACCACTGCCCAGAGTAGGGTGACCAGATGTCCCAATTTTTGGGTCTTTTTCTTTTATAGGCTCCTATTACCCCCCCCAACCCCCTGTCCCAATTTTTCCACAGTTGCTGTCTGGTCACCCTAGGCTCAGCTCCCCTGTACTAGCCGTGGGAACAGGGACCCCTATCAAACAACAGCTAGTGCCCCCCCCCCCGGCAGTGGGGGAGCATCCCCTGCAGCGGGTATGGGGAGGGGCCAGGCAGTGGATTTGCCAGTGGGAGCTTATGTCATGACATGTCATCACAAAGGTGTGAACTTTACCACAGGGGTCAAAGGGGAGCAAGCTCTGGACCTCTGGGGGCCAAGAGAGGGGATGAATTACACGGGGGGAGGGAAATAGGGCCCAAGATCGCCACTTCCGCCCATAGGCAACATGGCCACGGGTGCGTCCAAGTCCACTTCCGCCCTTAGCCGCCATGGCTCCCTCCCTGCACGGCCACTTCCGGCCTCATCCAAGATGGCCGCTGCCTGCGCCGCCCCTTTTCACCCGCGGTGGCCGGAAGTGGGGGGGTGAAAGGGCGGAAGTCGGAGGTCGCCCGCCTGGCCGCGGGGAGGCGGGAGCGCGTTCGAGATGGCGGCGGGGCCTATCTCCGAGAGGAACCAGGGTAAATGGCGGCGGCTGCCAACCCCCTGGTCCCCGCTCACGAGGGGCTGGGCCCGATCCCCCTGTACCCGGGAGGGGGGCTGGGTCCCAGCTTGGGGGTCCTCAGTTTCCCCCCAAAAGCGGGGGGGCGGGGCTGGGTCCCAGCTTGGGGGTCCTGAGCCTCCCCCCAAAAGCTGGGGTGGGGAGTTTGCAGCTGGGTCCTAGATTGGGGAGCCCGAGCCTCCCCCCTCAAAAGCTGTGTGTGGGGTGCCAGATTCGGCCTCCCTGCTGTGCATCTGATTTCAATCCATTCATTTGGGGCATTTGGGGGGAGCTGTGGGCCCCATCAAGGGAGGGCTCTCATGGTCAGGCTGCAGGACTGGCCGTGAGGACTCCTGGGTTCCTGGCTCTGTTCTTGGCTCCCGCTGCGACCCTGGGCAAATCATTTCCCCTCTTTCTGCCTCAGTTTCTTCCGTACAATCGGTGTCATCACAGCGATTTTCTTTAGGGAGCGTGTGAGGGTTAGTCTAAGAAGAGGGGTGCAGTGCCTTGCGTGGAAAGCTCGGGGGCGGCACAGAGGGTTCATATCGCTAGGGCCTGCTCTGGCGTTTGGTATAGACAGCGGTAGACTTGGTTGGAAATGCCATAAACTAACAGATTTCCTAGTTCAAAATAGGAAACAGCATTAAGTGGGGTAACTGAAGTTCATGCTTCAGGGCTTGGGCTGAAGCAGTGGTCAGCCAGGGGTTCTGTACTAGTTTGATCTGAAGTATCGACTTTGTGTTGCCTTGGCAATGAGGGGGGACAGCTGACCGTGACATCATCAGATATGGTGTGAGGGTGACACGGTACAAACGTGTGATTTAAAGGGAGCCACTTCTTTGTAGTACAAGGGGAAGCAGTGCGGCCTAGTGGCTAGAGCACTGGACCGGCCCTTGGAACACCTGGGTTTCTATTCTTGGCTCTGTTGGTTGACCTTGGGCTTGCCTGCTCAGTGCCTCAGTTTCCCCATCTGTATAATGGGGATAATGATACTGACCTTCTTTGTAAAGCGCTGTGAGAGCTACTGAAGGAAAGGGCTAGATAAGAGTTAGGGATTATCACCTCTTTGGAGCATGTCTGCACTTTAAACTGTGTTCTTAATCATTTAACATTGGTTTCTTAGATGTCCATACACTTACTCCAGAGAAGTGTGTTTCATTAGGGGTCCAGTCTTGAGCTGTCTAAGTCGAGGCAAGTTTTGCTTTTGACTTCATGGACTCGAGCTCAAACCCTTAGGGATCCAGAGCTGATCTCTCTGTGGGAGAGTTCTTAACTCATCTGAGATGTTCAAGAGATTGCTCTTCAGAGCCAGGTAACCCATCACCATCTCCTCTCCCCCCTCTCAAGATGCTACGGTTTACGTCGGTGGCCTGGACGAGAAGGTCAGCGAGCCGCTGTTATGGGAGCTCTTTCTGCAGGCGGGACCGGTGGTCAATACCCACATGCCCAAAGATCGAGTCACAGGTCAACATCAAGGTAAGATATTGACCGGTCCCTTCAAAGACACGTCTCTGCCAAATTACATATCCACAGGGCTCTCGTCCAGGCAGACACATGTACCATCTGCCAGTATGGAAAGGGTTAAAAATCCCATTTCCAGTCACTTTACATGTCACTTGTAACAATAGTCAGTGTAAAATGTTCAGACAGAACTGAGACAATTAGCTGTGTTGTGGTGGCGTGGAGGAGCCCCAGTTGTGGATCAGAACACCATGGTGCCAGGTGCTGTACAAATGCTGACCAGATAATCTAAGTAATTCTCCTGGGTTTCAGTTTACGTACCGCATCTCATTCTGTACATTGTCTCATTCCACTTGTTACTTTAAAGAGTAAAAGCTTGTCTCTTCACCAAGATGCACCGTTACTTTTAAAACCAATTTAAATTGAGACTTGGGCCTTGTCTACACTAGAACGGGGCCGGGGACAGTTATACTGGCAAACGTTCCCAGTGGGGAGACAGTGTACACCAGTAAAAGAGTTCTGTAGCTTACACTGGTTCACTGAATGGAATAAGCTGTAGCAGCAAAAGGACTGACTTGTTGGTATAACTGCGTTTACACTCGGGCCTTTGCTGACACAGCTGTGCCATTTAGGGGTATGATTATTTCACACTCTTCACCAACATAGCAATGCTGGCAAAACTTCTGTAGACCAGATCTTAGTGAAACTGGTACAGATCCCTCTTTGGATACTCATAGCTGTTTAAATCTAGGTTAGCTTGCAGCTGTGAATTACGGGTGCAAGCTAAATTGATAAGTCAGGTTTAACTTGATGAGAGTGTCCATACATACGGCTGCACCAGTGTAAATAAATCAGTTTTGAAATCACACCTTTAGACTGGTCCAACCTTGTGTCTAGACCAGGCTTTAGAAGCAGAGGGGGAGAGAAATCAATAGCTGCAGATGAGGGAGGAAGACAGTTTGAAATGAGATGGAGTGGAGAAGGTGGAGACCTAGAATGAGGTGGTTCTGGATGCTAGGAGATGCAGTGAGAGTTCCCCTATCTGTAGGGGGGCAGTTGACCTCCCCAGTTGTTCCAGCCAGTTCTTGATAAGGAGAGGAGAGATTATTTCAGGGAAAGCTGCAGAGGAGAAGATTCTTGCATCAACAGTGGAGAAATGATGGAGGCCTGAGATCAACCAGGGGGATGGTGTGGGTGGCATGGAGAGACCATGGAGTGTATCCGGCTATAAAGGGCTGTGTTGGGGTGTGTGTTGCAGGTTATGGGTTCGTGGAATTCCTCAGCGAGGAAGATGCCGACTACGCCATTAAAATCATGAACATGATCAAGCTGTACGGGAAGCCGATCCGCGTGAACAAGGCCTCGGCCCACAACAAGAACCTGGACGTGGGCGCCAACATCTTCATCGGCAACCTGGACCCGGAGATTGACGAGAAGCTGCTGTACGACACCTTCAGCGCCTTTGGAGTCATCCTGCAGACCCCCAAGATCATGCGGGACCCCGACACGGGCAACTCCAAGGGCTATGCCTTCATCAACTTCGCCAGCTTCGATGCCTCCGACGCCGCCATTGAGGCCATGAATGGACAGTACCTGTGCAACCGGCCCATCACCGTCTCTTACGCCTTCAAGAAGGATTCCAAAGGCGAGCGGCACGGCTCCGCTGCAGAGCGGCTGCTGGCTGCCCAGAACCCCCTCTCTCAGGCAGACCGGCCTCATCAGCTGTTTGCAGATGCCCCTCCTCCTCCATCGGTGCCGACCCCTGTCGTCACGTCCTTGGGGCCAGGCGTGAACCCGCCAGGTGAGCACATGCCGTGCAGTGCCTTTTGTGCTTGCGGGGAACTCTGGCTGCAAGTTTCCATAGGCTAGACCGGGGTGGCCAGCCTGAGAAGGAGCCAGAATTTACCAATGTACACTGCCAAAGAGCCACAGTAATACGTCAGCAGCACCCCCTCAGCTCCCCGCCGCTCCAGCCCCGGAGTCAGCGCCTATGCAAGGAGCCGCATATTAACCTCTAAAGAGCCACAGGTTGGCCACCCCTGAGCTAGAGGGATGCTAGAGCTATGACATGGCCGTGGAGCATTGCTAGGGGGCGCTGTGCGGCAGAGAGTGGTGCGGGTGACTCACTAGAGGGCGCTCTGATCTGGATCATGGCTGAAGCCTGGATTCAGAACTGAACTGCATGGCTGCAAACTCTGCTGCTCTACCGTGAACCCTGGTTCCTTAGGGCGCTTGCAGACTGGTTGCAGTTTTCCCCACCACGCTCAGGGGTAAAGTTGGCCATTAGTCCCCAGTGCAGTCGGCCATATGTTCTGCTGTCAGACCTACCCAACGGGTCTGCAGGTAGCTGGCGTGATCTCAGTCAGCTAGAACGTGGGGAATGGAGTCAGGACTCCCTGGTCCTGTTCCTGTCTGCCACTGACTGGCTGCGTGAGCTCGGGCAAGTTGCTTAATCCCTGTGCTGCGCTTTCCTCTATGTAAAGTGGGGGTACGACCCTCGACTCAGGGCACTGCGAGGTTATTTTGAGACGCTTGGGTGAACAGCTCTGTAGACGATTACTGGCTTCGTGTGCTGGCTGAAATCATTGAGGCCCTCGGCCGGTCTGTGGCACTCCTCGTTTGGCAGAGACGAGATGGGCTCCAACGAAGCAGGCGAGACGCTACGGGAGATGCAGGCTCTCCAGCAGCAGGCAGAGCTCGCTGGCACTTGCTCGCGCCAGCAGGTGGACATGTGGCTGCTGCCGAGGCCAGTTGATTCTGAGTCCTTTCTGTGGTTTGTAGATGCTGACCCAGGTGATCAAGTTTTTTCTCACTGACTCGTCTCTCTTTTCAGGCATCCCACCCCCAGGATCGTTTCCCCCGCCGGTGCCGCCACCTGGAGCAATGCCCCCAGGAATGCCTCCTGCCATGCCACCTCCACCCATGCCACCAGGTGCAGGTGCCCCAGGTCCTCCTTCAGGGGGCACTCCCAGTGGAGGGCACCCTCCTCACCCACATCCTTTCCCACCTGGCGGGATGCATCATCCAGGTAGGTATCAGAGAGGCAGTGTGGCCTCGTGCACAGAGAACTGGCCTGGGACTTGGGAAACCTGGGGTTCTGTTCCTGACCTGGTGGGTGACGTTGGGCAAATCACGTCCCCTCTCTGTGCCTCAGCTTCCCCGCCTTGAAAATGGGCTGATCTCTGCCAAGTGCTTTGAGATTTACTGATTAAATGCTAGGTAAGAGCTGGGGATTTTCAGGCTTTCTCTGCAATCTGCTCTGCTGAATGCCTTGTTCTAGAGAATAGTTCCATTGACTCCATTGGGACGGCTGTAAAGTTCCGCACGTGCTCAAGTGTTTGCAGGATTGGGGCTAAAATGGTATTTTTAGTTTTTAAAAAAAACCTGGAGTGGCATAAAATCTTTGTCACATCGGAACAAAACTGCTTCGGTGTTCAGACTGCAAAGTGAGCGTGGCTGTTTCTGCACTGCAGAGTCTGTGCCGGCATAGCCGCTAGTGTAGACACAGCGTACCCCGACGGGAGTTTTTCTGGCGGGAGGCGGTGTTCCAACCCCTGCGTGAGGTTAGCTAGGCCAACAAGAGCCCTCGTCTATGGACACAGCTGCATCTACACTAGGGCTGTGTCAGCATAGCTCTGCCACTAGGGGGTGTGGCTTTTTCACACCATGACCGACATAGCATGGCAATGTGAGATTTTTAAGGGTATGTCTGCGTTCTCCTGTCACTGTAGTAAATTCACCGCCCCGAGAGGCGGTAGCTTGGTCGGCGGAGGAATTCTTCTGTCTACACCAGCTTAGCTATGTCTCTCAGGGTGTGAACCTCTTCCATTGCTGTCATGTCATCTAGTGTAGACGTATCCAAAGTGATTGTGACTTTTTTTTATATGCCCATTCCAAAATGTTCAGAAATATCCTGACGTTAGGCTCCGTGAGCCCATATTTAGGCACCTATGGGTGGGAGTTTTGTAAAGCACCTACAAGATTTAGGAGCATAAGCCCCGGATGGGTGAGTGCAGCCTTTCAGCTTTTCTCCATTTGGGGAAGTTCCGTGTACGGGAAGGTGGCAGGAGTTGCAGACCCAGCCCGGGTTATTTGTTTATCAATCTTGTGTGAGAGTTTGTAGCGTTCTTGCAATAAGGGCGTTAATGAGGCTCTGGACTTGTCTTCTGCAGCATAGATGAGGATTGAAGTGTGAAACTTCTTAGTAGGAAAACAAATCTCTATGTAAAATCTGAAATTTGGCTAAAGGAACAAATACAGAACATTCCCTTTACCAGTATAAGACTATAAAACAGGAGGGAAGCAAAGAACTAGCAACGTGGAAACTAAAACAAAATCTGATTTTAAATTTTAAACAGAAATCTTTTTAAAATCATGATTTGTTTTTTTTTTTAATCCACCCTGCTCTCAACTGTGAGCCCAGCTCTGTCTGTAAGGACGTCACCTCTCCCCTTATGTCTGATTAGGAGGCTTTGCATAATTGCAGATTTGGCTGTGTTAGCGACAGATGGCTGCGGTCTCCTATTACACGCTGGCTTACAATGTTTAAAGTAGGTGGTTACATACAGCAGGGAAAGGTCCATCATGTCACGGTGCCTGGCATGTGGAGGTGTGTTCGGGCGCCTGGATTTCTGTTAAAGGGGAAAAGAGAAGAATCTGTCTTTTCCTTCTTCCTTTGTCTCTTTATCCCAGTGCCTGGTGTCTGTCTCCAAATTTCCCCCTTTTAATTTGTCATTGGCAGAACTGGGTCATGCCACTACCGCTTGCCCAGGGGAAATTTCAAATCTGCTGGCCGTGTGCTGGCTCCTCTTAAAAATGAGCGTGGGAAATGCAGCTGGTAGCCATTGCTCACTTGTCTGTCTGTGCCACGCTGGAGGCTGTGGATGGCACCTTCGATAATGTGCCTTATTAACGGCGCCAAATTTCTTGGTTGGCACCGAAGGGCTCTTTAAATTAGTGGAGAAAGGCAGACCGAGAACCAATGGCTGGCAGCTAGGGCCTGCGCGTTCAGATTGGAAAGAAGATGTTACCCAAGGGAAGTGGTGGATTCTCTGTCTGTTGAGGTCTCTAAATCCAGAGTGGAGGCCCCTCTGGAGATGTGTTCGCCAAACACAAGTCTCTGGGTTCACCACAGGGCTAGCTGTGAAATTCTCTGGCCTGGGCTATGCAGTAGGTCAGACTAATGGGCCTTTCTGGCCTTGTATTCTCTGGTACAATCCTCCCACCGGCTGGAACTCAGGTTGCTCTAGTGGCCAGTAAAAATGCTACTGGGACCAGCCCTGTCCTCCAAGCCCTGGTCGCCTCAAGGTCACTGGGATCCTGGAGTCCTGTCCAGCAGCTCATGTGGTCAGTGAGCTCAGCAGAACTTGGTTTCTAATCAGCGGCTTTGAATGTCTGCGTGGGTCTAAAGAATGTCTTGTGCTTTTCCCTAGGGATGCCCCCCATGCAGGTGCATCACGGACCACCCGGGATGGGACAGCATCATCATCCGGGGCCACCGGGGTCAGGAGGCCAGCCCCCGCCCCGCCCGCCCCACGGCATGCCCCACCCCGGACCACCCCCAATGGGCATGCCGCCCAGAGGGCCCCATTTCGGATCACCCATGGGTAAGTGCGAACCTGAGAGATGGGATGTTCACTGGAGTCAAGGGCCTAATACCAGCCCAGGCCTGTGGCATCCATTTGCTAGTTCAGTTGGGAGGTGGGAAGAGGAGGACTGAGGTCTGAAATGGCGGCTGCTTACGTCACAGCCTTGGAGGCCAGCCGTGCGCTCGGAGCGAGATCTTTGGCTGGGGGCTGTTGAGAAGGGGGAACCCCGAGCGGTTTCCTCTGCCTCGTGAGGCTGCGTGGCTCTGTGGCTGGATCAGGGGCCTGGGAATGAGGACTCCTGAGTTCAGTTCCTGGCTCTGCCGCTACCTCGCTGTGGGACCTTGGCCGCGTCTCATGTCGTCTGCCTGCCTTTCCCAGCTGTCAAGTGAGGATGGTTCCTTTGAGATCCTCAGCCGAAAGGCGCCTGAGGCGGGTGACTAAGGGCTTCCCCGCCGGCTTCCCAGCTAGGAAGGGATCGGTGTGCCTTTTCTCCAGTCCTGCTGGCGGAGCGGGAGGGTGGGGGCTCATGTCCCTTCTCCCTCGAGCCTTGTTGCAGGGAATCGGGCGGGAGGCAGGGCCTCAAATAACTGGCATCCTGGTACAGCAGTCGCTTTGTGCAGAGCCGTGTCATTTCAGTGACCAGTTCGCTCCGCTGAGACCAGACTCCTGCTTGAGATGTGGGGAGGGCCCCATGCTCGAGAGACGCCAGTAGGGCCATGCCCAGCTCGACGTCCCTCCAGAGCTCCCTGGCTCTGAACAGCCTCTTGACTTGGAAATCAATTTGTGGCTTGTGGTGCCTGAAATCTCTTGTGCGAGAGGCTCGTGCGGATGAGCCCTGAATCGGAGCTGCCGTCTTTGCTTCCTTCAACTAGGGTTTAATGTCATTACGCTCTGTCCCTGCAGGTCACCCAGGCCCCATGCCCCACCACGGCATGCGTGGGCCGCCTCCATTGATGCCTCCCCATGGTTACAGCGGCCCTCCCCGCCCGCCACCCTATGGCTACCAGCGGGTCCCTCTGCCACCTCGTCCTGCCCAGAGACCCCCCGTGCCACCTCGTGGGCCTTTGAGGGGACCCCTACCATAAACGCAGCTGCATCAGAACCTGGCCAGCAGAAGAACCTTCCTAGTGCGAATTCCTCTCTCTCCTACCTTGGATTTTGGTTTCTTTTTGGACTAACGTTCCTGAGAACAGGAAGCGTGATCGGAGCCGTCAGTGTCTCGCTGCCCCTGTGAAAACCCTGCTATTCCCTTTAGCAGTGTTACTTTTAGTTGTCCTCTCCCTGCTCTTGTCCCCGTCGTTTCGAGAAGATAACTTGATTTTAATGAAATTTTTTTCTATGTGAACTGAGATTGGCCGTTTGCAAATAAACACCATGGGCGTTGCCCTTTGAGGCTGGTATGATTTTTTTTCTCTTTGCATTCCACAGCCTGCCAGCCCCGAATTGTCAGTACCCTGGTGTTCTTTGGATCCCAGAAGCGTGTATTATTAAGCCTCACGCACGTTTATTTACATGCTAGAATCCTGTTGCTGCATCGTTGTTCCTTCGGGGGGCTGTTGACAGTGAAGGTAAAGGGCTGGCAGCATTGGCATAAAGCAGCCATGCTTACAGGCCTCCTCTGTGCTTCTTGGCCAAGACATCTCTGAGCTATACCAGTGTTAGGCTACCACATACAGCTCTATGAACATCCCTCCTAACCAGCCAGCCCACTGCCTCTTCCCATTTAATTCTTAAGAACCTAAGAACGGCCATACTGGCTGACAACAAAGGTCCGTCTAGCCCAGTATCCTGTCTTTGGCAGTGGCTAGTGCCAGATGCTTCAGGGGGAGTGAACAGAACAGGGCAATTTATCGACTGATCCATCCTCTGTCCTCCAGTCCCAGCTTCTGGTAGTTGAAGGTTTAGGGACATCCAGAGGGTGGGGTAGCATTTCTTCTCACTTAAGTGAGTCCAGCTTGGTTAAGCGAAGGCAAAGGAGGAGAGAAATTTAGGGTGGTAACGGGAGCCAGTTGGGAACTGGAATTTCCATACCACAGGGAATTTTGACATTTTGAAACGCAAAATCATTCCCATGGGAACGAAAAACCAAAATTCCTCATGAAATGAAAATTCCAAGACATTTTGATTTGGGCCCATCAAGTGTCTTGCTAGGGTGGAAGTGTGGTGGTGGTTGACTATTATATTAAAATATTCCAGTATAATATTAAATGAGACAGATCTAGGTAAAGGTAATACAGTAGAAAACTCTAACCAGAATTAATCAAAACCCCAAAAAACAAACCCCACTCAAAAATAATGTTAGTTTTTGCTGATACAGACCAACACGGCTACCACTCGGAAACCCCACTCAGTTTTTCCCATAAAAAAAAACGTTGTGGAAATCAGTATGTTCCCCTGAAACATTTAGACAAAACTCTGGTGTTTTTCCAAAGGAAAGCTGTTCTTTCTACGTTTTTTGATCAACTCTCGTTCTAACCAGCCATGGGAACCTTAGGCTGAGTGTTAAGATTCTGGCCTTGCTCAAATGTAGTGTGTACAGAGTACCTGAGTGTATATTCTTCAGGGAACGATTCTCCATCAGTTCACGGCGTGGACGCTTTGTACCCAATGTAAAGCACTCTGCTAGCTGGACTGTGCTAGATGAATTTATGACATTAGGGGCTCTGAGAGCTCCGGTTAGCAGAGCACTTTGGCATTCTCAGTTAGGTTGTTGGCCTCGAGTCTCTAATCTCATAGCGCAGCTAAGCGTGTGCTTCAATCCAGAACATACCCAGGAACACGCTTCTCACTCCTCCCTGCACAGCACATGTCTTGTGTCCTAGCAGCCAGCATCTCACTAAGATAAGAGCTCTTGCGTGATGATAATGGCCTGACTGGAAAATAAGCAAGTGGGTTTATTGATGTGTCTTCCAAAGGATAGAGCTTTTCTCTGATTTGCCTCGCTCAGCTGGTCTGTCACCTAGGACATTAGAAATCTAATTTACTTTGTGCTGTTGTCATTCGGCACTTCACTCAGCTTGCGCAGTGGAAATAGACTAATCAGCTTCCCTCTTGTTTATGATCTTGTGTCTGATCGATTTCACTATCCGGATGCCCTGCCTGACGTCTGCTTTGCAAAGGTGGCAAGTGCTGTTCCTCTCTCTCTCCTTTTTTAAGCCTGTTTCCATTAGACTTTGTAAAGCAGGGATCAGAGGGACATTTATCTCAGCTGGATTTATTGAATATATACACCTATCTCATAGAGCTGGAAGGGACCTTGAAAGGTCATCAAGTCCAGTCCCCTGCCTTTACTAGCAGGAACAAGTATTGATTTTGCCCCCGATCCCTAAATAGCCCCCCTCAAGGATTGAACTCTCAATCCTGGGTTTAGTAAGCCAATGCTCAAACCACTGAGCTATCCGTAGTATGACTGGGGAGGCCTCAAACTACGATCAAGGCTGCATGTGCTGGGCCCTGCACTGACACCCAGTGAGAGACAGGGCCTGCCTCAAAGAACTTACAATGTAAATGGACAAGCTAGAGGGTGAGAAGGATCGAGAGGTCCTAGTGGAGAAGCAGCTCACCAGGCGCTCTCAATGCCAGGCTGTGGCAAAATGGGCTAATGCAATCCGTGGGTGTATATACAGAGTTGGGGTAGGGAGGTGATTTCACCCCTGTATCTGGCAGTGGTGAGATGGATACTGGAGTACTGCCTCCTGTTCTGGTGTCCACATTTGAAAAAAAGATGTTGGAGAAGGGGGGCAGAAAGCTCCCCCCTCCCCCCCCAAAAATAATTCCAGAGCTGCAGAAAATGCCTTACACTGAGAAGCCTAAAGAGCTGACGTGGTTTAGCTGATTTAAAAGAAGACTGAACGGTGCCTTGATTCCAGTGTATCAGTATCTGCTGGAGACTAAAAGACTCCCCCAGCTACTGGAGACAGAATGAGACCCAAGGGCTGAAACCAGACAAATTCCAAGTAGGAGCAAGGCCCCAGGGAGGGCGATTTATCACTGGAACAATCTGCCTGGAGAAGAGGTGGCTTCTCTGTCTCTTGACATCTTCAGCTCCAGCCTGGAGGCTTTTCTGGAAGTGACGCCTGGGCTCGATAAAGGGGGAAAATGTAACAGCTCTTAGGGAGGAGGTCAGACGAAATGATCTAATGGTTCATTCTGGCCTTAAACACTACGAAACTATCAAGTGACTTGCCCAAGGTCCCAATCAGTCAGGGGCAGAGCTAGGAATAGAATCTGGTTCTCGCAATCCCAGAGCCGTGCTGCCATCTGACCCTAAACCTCATCTCCTGTGAGAGATCTTTTTGGGAATGAGGTCGTGCTAATCCCCAGCTGGAGACTATGGGGAGCGGGAAGGCCTGGTTTGAAGATGCCGGTAGAGTCTGTGCACTGTCTGGATGACTGCGTGGTTCGGCAAAGCCTGGCATAGCTGTATCTTTAGAATCTTCCCAGTTCCTCTAACAAATTCAATGCGATTGCACGCGTGAAGCTGTTAATTGGGAAGGTATAAAAGCGGAGGTGCCGTGTGGAAGTTTCACACCTCTCTTGACAGCTAGAAAGGGGTGAGGGTGGAGACTGACTGAAGAAAGGCTTAAAAGTCTCCATTTGAAGACGGGGAAGAGACATGGCCGTTGATTCACCAGATGCTTTGAAGGGCCGCTGTCATCTTGAAATCCCAGACTTGGAGAAGGGCTGGATGTGAGCTTGAAAGCATCTCTCTCACCCACAGAAATTGATCCAACAAAAGAGAGCACCTCTCTTAGCTTGAAATCTAGTTAGTTCCAAAAAAAGAAGTCTCCAAGTACTTCCAGGTTCTCCTCCTGCCAGTTTTTGTGGGTTTTTAATCATGTTTCCCTGTAGATAAAAATAATTCTCTCTTGACTGTTCTGGAGGAGATCTGCACGCAGTACAGATGCCGGTTGTAGCGTTGACAGTGCAAGATAAAATGACTCTGGTTTCCTGATTGTTTATCTTTAAGCTGGTTTGTTTATAGGGCTCTTAGGAGTTAATTAGTACACAAATAACGCTGTAAAAAAATCCAGATGGAAGTATGACTTTTATTCAAAAGTTGACCTCCCCTTTAGGATCCAATTAGAGCCAGGAAAAACTGAGCTGGAGTTTACAACAGAGTGGAGTCTCTCCGAATCCCCATTGCTCCCTTTCAGACATGAAAGACTTTCCTAATTGCAAACACTGCAGCCTCTCCTCTGGAAAGCCACCCACTGGTTCTGCGCCTCACCCTTTCCCAGGAGTGAAGATGCTGCAGTTGGAAGCTGATGGCTTTGCTGATGCGCAAAGCAGAAGACAGTCCAGCTGGCTTCCCCATAACAGTCTCCGCCCTTGCAAGGCGTTATTTATTATCTGTGCTGCGATGGCTCAGGCCCCCTGGTGCTAGGCGCTGCATAAATGCATTCAGGATGGTCCCTGCCCCAGATTGCTTACAAGGTATAAGAGAAGAGACAACAGCTGATTACAGACAGGTGGGGAAGGACAAGGAAAGGAGGAGATTATATTGACCAGCATGTGAGGCAGGGGGGTCAGCACACCAGCTGCCTGGGCACTGTTCAGTTTTTTGTAGGCACAGGAGAAATTGTAAGATGGGATTTGAAGGAGGCTAAAGAGGTAGGTTTGTGGGTGTTTAAAGGCAGCGGCAGAAAGCCTGGAGGTGCTCGTTTGGAAGTGTAACAAGTAGGCGGTGGAGGCTGCCTCGAGGTCTGCTCACAGGCAGGACTTGACCTTTTCATAGTGAAGGAGAGATGGTGGGGGTGGGGGAGCAGTGGTTGTGAAGGGCCTTGCAACTGAAGACCAGAAGTTTGTGTCTGATGCGGTGCAGCCGGGGTAGCCAGGGGAGGGATGCAGACGCGCAGGGATACAGCCCAGTCG
>NC_048321.1:8232638-8279714 GCF_013100865.1 Trachemys scripta elegans
GTGTTAGTCTGTATCCGCAAAAAGAAGAACAGGAGTACTTGTGGCACCTTAGAGACTAACAAATTTATTAGAGCATAAGCTTTCGTGGACTACAGCCCACATATGCATCCGAAGAAGTGGGCTGTAGTCCACGAAAGCTTATGCTCTAATAAATTTGTTAGTCTCTAAGGTGCCACAAGTACTCCTGTTCTTCTTTTTGCGGATACAGACTAACGCGGCTGCTACTCTGAAACCTTTCTTTAGTATGTATATTATGGTAGCCCCAAGAGAGATCAAGGCCTCATTGGTCTGCCTAGAGACAGTCCCTGTCCCAGAGCTTAGGGCCAAATTTTTAACAGTATTTAGACTCCTCCTAACTCCCATTGATTTCCACTGGCACCTTTGGAAAAAGCTGGCCTTCGAAATCTAAGTAGCAGGGTTATTATCCCCGTTTTACAGATGGAGAGCCCAGGAGAGGCCAACGTGTTCCAAAGTGACCTCCTGGGTATCCCGCATGAGGTGCCTTCAAAGGGTCTGATGCTCAGGAAGTGGTGAGGACCCAGCATCGGGAACTCGGGGCTCCCAAATTGCCAGTCACTTATTGAAACCTTGGGCTAAGTGACTTTCCCCAGGCCACACAGCAGGTCTGTGGCAGAGCCAGGACTTGAACACAGATCTCTTTAGAGCACTTGCTCATCGGGGCAGGGACCATCTCTTTGTATAGCGCCTAACAACATGGGATCTTGAGCCAAGACGGACTCGTAGGTGCTACTGTAATGCTCCTAATGGCCATAAAAATGTGCAGCGTCCGGTGCAACTGGGACCTGATCCTTGACTGAAGCTCCTAGGTGACACAACCTTTAATAAACCTCCTGAGTCCCATTCCAACATCTCCACATCCTTGAATGGCAACAGATCTATTCAGACGGCCTGAGATCCTTGTTTAATCTCCAACAAGATCGCTGAATGCGGCGGCTTGGTATTTACACGGCCATAAATAATAATGGATAGAAGCAATAAAATGCTGCTTCAGTTTCTGATGATAAAAGCTTCTTAGGGGAATACCAGGATGGGTAATAAACAGCATATGGTACGAGCTGGGACAATGATTCCGCATTTAATAGCCTTCTCCGCTGCTTAACTGCATCTTTAAAATGGGCTGCGGGAGCACGGACTTGCTGTGTCTTCACTTGATTTGTTGAAGTGGAGCTCAGGAGCGGGGAAGCTGGAGGCGTGACTAACTGGCTCTGGCCAGAGTGTTCCCCAGTTAGAGCCTGTTTCTCCTCCGTAACTGGTGGCAAAATGGATTGTTTGGTTGTCTGGCACCACAGGGGGGTGGGCCACCTCCATGTGTGTATGGGCTCAGAGGAGCAGGGAGTGGGTCTGGCAGAGAAGGAGGTGGCCACGTTGGAAGGAGGGTTTCTGACAGTGCTAGCAATAGAACCCAGGCATCCTGAATTCCCCATTGCTGGATCAACACCACACCCTTTCAACTGGGAACAGAACCCAGCAGTCCTGGCTCCCCATCCACTCGACTGCACGCCCTGTCAGGAATGGAATGGAGCTGGCTTGAAGGGAGAGCATCTCTTTATACCCAAATCAATTTCCTGGGCCTGTCCCTTTCCTCCCGGCCTCTTCTCCTCCGCTGCTGTTTCAGATACCGATGGCAGAACAAGCACTAGCGGCACTCACTGTGTTCTCTGGGTTGGGAAGCCACCAGAAACCACTCAGGGCTGCAGTATATGGGGGTCTATCAACCTATTCCTACCCACCGCGGTCTGGCTGTCCTCTCACTTAAACCAGCTTCCCCCCGATTCAATGGACAGTAGTGGGGATGTTCCTTTATTCCCCCCACGTAAGTGAGGTCAGATCGGGAGCCCTGTGAACCGACCGGACTTGTCACCCTTTTCGCTGTTGGTTTAACGCTCTGCGCTGTGTTTGACCTGGGCAGAGACTCTGTCTATTCATCGCTGTGACGTATGCTGAGTCTGTGAGGCGGAAAAAGTGCCCGCTCTGAGGTGCGGGCAGGACAGATGTACGGACAAAGGCATGGGGTGTAACAGCAAAGGGCAGTGGAGCCTAGCGTGAAAGTTCAGCCAGTGGCTTGACTGATAGATGTAATACGGGGATCAATTTTTAAGCCCAGGTACTCTGACCTCCTGCAGGGCCGGCTTCAAGGTGGGCAACCGTCCAGGGCGCTGTGGGCAAGCAGCAAGAAGTGGGGTGCATGGCTGTGGAAGGGAGCTTGGGGCAATGGGGGGGAGGCAGTGGGGTCTGGGGGCAATAGAGGGGTGGGGAGCCCAGGGAGGCAGCAGGGTTGAGTGGGGACAGGGATGCCAAAATACAAGTTCACCCAGGGCGCTGTTTTCCCTAAGGCCGGCCCTAACACAGGTCAGAGAATTTTCCCCTGGCTACCCCTCTATTCAGCCTAACAACCTGTGTCTGGCTAAAGCATCGTCCAGAGAGGCATGCAGTCTGGATTTAGCAAGGGGTTGGACTAGATGACCTCTTGAGGTCCCTTCCAACCCTGATATTCTATGACCTCAAGAGATGGAAAATCCACCACTTCCCTTGGTGGTCTGTTCCACTGATTAGTCACCTTCCCTGTTAAAAATTCTCAGGGGTATTTTCCTTTGGCCTGGTAGCTAGTGCACAGGACTGGGGTGCCAGAGAGCTGGGTTCTCTCCTTGGTTCTACCACTGGCCTGCTGGGTGACAATGGGCAAGTCACGTTCCCCTCTCTGTGCCTCAGTTTCCCCATCCATAAAACAGGGATAATGAAGCCAACCTTTTTTGTAAAAGTGCTTTGATATCTACTGCTGAAAAGAGCTACGGAGTCCTGCCTCAGCACAGGGGGGGTAAACTTGGCAAGGCCCCTTCCAACCTTCCCTTTCTAGGAGTCTGTTATTGATTAATCCCGAAGGTGGGATTTTCAGCATCGCTTGCTCAGCGCTGGGCAAACTCTGACGGGAGTTTTACTGTTTGCATTAACAGGAGCAGTTAGACCAGTGCGGAGTGATTTCTTTTTGTTTCTCCCATGCATTCCATCCTTGTGCCTAATCCTGCTTTAAAGAGAGGGCTAGGCCTTGTCAGGTTCGCTTTCCGCTTCTCCAGCGCTAGCACAGTTGAGTGTTTTTGGCACCCAGGAGGAAAAGTTAATTAAAAAGAAATCAGCTCCCCTGTTTTTCATTCCGGGAGTTTGAAATGGAATGGAAATGTTTCTGTGCCCATTAGGCTTTGAGAACTTTGTTTTTATGTAACAGTTCCGACACTTCAGGGCTAAACGGCTTGACGGTTCTAACCTTTCCCCCAGACTGATTCTGTAGCTCCTTGATAGACACCCCGCTACGCTATCCGTGGGTCCCTACACAGCTCTGCCATTTCACCCTAATCCTGACTCAATCCCCTCTCCCTCTGCTCTCCCGGTCCTAGTGCCCTGCACAGCTCTGCTGATGCCTCAGTCCCAACCCACAGCTCCCCTGTTATTCCAGTCCTGGGGTTCTCCCCCCCCCACCTGCCGATGCCCTTCAAATCCAACCTACAGTACCCCCTGCTATTCTAGTCCTGGGCCATAAGGCAGCTCTGATCCGGATCGCTCTCCAGTTAGGTTCTTCAGGTGGTCTGACTGGATGTTTGATTTATGTCCATCATTGGCGATCTTATCATGCCTCCAAAGTTTTTAGTGTCCATGTGCTCTCCAGCTGCATGGTGGCATTCCTGGGCACACGCGCTTTGTAATGTGTTTGGTCTTCCATCCTACTAATGCCAAGAAAGCTGCCGAAACTGAACTAACGCTGGTGGCGGCTGCTGGGTTTGGCTTTGAATGTTCTTGTTGCTGGTCTTGTCCTGCCACTTAATGTGGAGCAGCTGACGAAGACGGCAAGAATCGAAAACGGCCACCTGGTGTTCTTCAGCCTTGCTCAACACCCGTGTTTTGCTGCCCTGCAATCGAGTGGATATAACCGTGGTTCTGTAGATCCAGTTTCCTAGCAAACCTGATGTCACGATGTCCCCACAAAGGCTGATGAATGGCCCAGAACGGGCAGCAACTGGTGCTATACGAACATCCTCATCTTTTGAGTATCCTCTCCCACTCTATGATGTTGCCCAGGTCTTTGACTGTTGTCACCTGCTCCATGTCCCTTCCAGACAGATTAATGCTGAGCTGTTTGTAATCTAGAGCCGGAGATTGTCCGATGGTAAAGGCCAGGGACTTAGTTTTCCCTGGATTAACAACCAGACTGATGCGCGCTGTTTCTTGCCTGACCAGATCGGTCATTGGCTGCAGCAACCCACCAATGTGAGCCAACAAGACCATGTCATCAGCGTGTGCGAGATCTCGCCGCAGAACGGCGTCCAGCTCAACGCCAGCTGTAGCTGCTTCCTCAGTCTTGCCTGTCAAACAGTCAATGCTGATGCTGACCGAAGATGGTGACAGGACCCAGAGAACCATGCCGCGTATCTGCCTCTGGCTCGAACGCAGCTTGCCACTCCGTTATCGAGCTCTTCTATCAACGAAGCTATCTGCCAAGTCGCCGCCTCGGATCCTGCCAGCTTGCTTGATGCCCTGAATCAATGGTCTGACAGAAGCCTATAAAAAGTGCTCATTAAAGTCAACTGTCTTCTGCAAAAATAACCCCCAAGGTGTACAGCACGCATGGTGTCTAGGTACTGACAGTGCTAAGCCACAGTGCTAAGTCACATGGACATTTTTGTGCTGTGGGGGAATCTCTCCTAAGTACAAGGGCTGATCTATGTTACCTACTTATACCGATGGGCCGGTTATACAGCCGTTCCCTGATGACATCCGCTGAACCAAAGCAAGGCCCTCTGATCCTGGATTAAGTGTGCCCACATGGGCGAATGGGTTAATGTCCGTTTACATTCAAACCATAGGTTATACTGGAGAAAAGGTTCCCGTCTAGATGCGGTCTTAAGCTGAGACGCCTCAAACCCATTTCACTGGTAGTCGGGATTTGAACCCAGGGCTGGGGAAGCCATTGCACCAGCTGTCTACCCTGTGACTTCCCACCTGCTTGCACAATTATGCTTCATCAGAGGCCATGTCACCTGTGCAGCTGTCACGCTGACGGGCAGCAGTGTCTCTGCAAAGGCAGTCGCAGAACTGTCCATCATTCGCCAGGCACTGCAGAGCTGACCTGCTGAGACGCGTGTTAAGGAGTCCCTCAAACAGGCCTTGAGGCTGCAGTCTGAGCAGGGTGGATGTGAGTGGCCGGGCAGAGGCACTGGGATATTTACCTGCTGCTGTGAACTGACCTTGCTGGTCAGTTTCACCTGCTCCATTTTCCTGAGTTCCCAAGAAGATCATTCAGTTCAACAGGAAGTCAGTCTCTGGCTTCAGCCCTGCATGAGAACCATGAGCTTCCTCGTGCACTGCCCCATGTGTGCCTCCCCCCGAACTGCAGGCACCAGAGGGGAGTTTGGTCTCTGTGTGGCTGATTCTCCAGTCCTTGGCCTCTCTGCTGAGGGCACTAGCTGAACTGGCATTTGCTGTGGGAACAGACACAATGTCTCTCCTGGGTTTGTATCCTGGGGAGGGGCCCTGACTCAGGAAAGCACTTAAGTGTGTGCCGAACTTTAAGCATATGCTTAAGTCCCCTTGACTTCAACGGGACTCGCACATGGTTGAGTGCTGTCCAGAATAGAGATGTTTTTGTGAATCGGGTCCCCTCTGGCCAAAGCACACAAGCCAGCAGCCCTGGCGTGGTAGTGGCAAGGTGTCCTGACCTCAGCTCTGGAATGGCCCAAGTCACAGGGTCAGATTCCTCATTGTCCTGTGTAGTCGTTTTTGAGAGGTAGGAGGGCATAGTGGTTAGGGCGCTAGCCTGGACTCAGAAAATATAGGTTCAGTCCTCTGTTCTGCCACAGACTCCCTGTATGACCTTGGGCAAGTTGCTTAGTCGCTCCGTGCCTCAGTTTCCCCCCATATTTACAATGGGGCTAATAGCACAGCTGTAACTCACAGGGGTGTAGTGAGGATAAATTCATCAAAGATTGTGAGGTGCTCAGATACCACGATAATGGGAGACAGGTGTGTGTGGCTATTCAAAGGCCCCACTCCGTGCTCAGCTCTTTGGGTGAGGTTGGTCAGAGTTTGGTTGGTGGAAGTTTGTACAGAGGCTGGCGGAAGCATCCTTTGTCTGCCGTTGGCTCGGGGTGTTCGTTGTTGTTTGATAATCTTGGCGGGAGAGGCGTGTGACCCACTGAGTAGGACACCGCCCAGTGGCTCAGCAAACCTGGATGCTAGTCCCAGCTCTGGCACAGATCAGCTGGGTGACCTTGGGCAAGTCCCCTTCCCCTCTTGTCAATGTGCAGCATCCGGCACAATGAGACCCTGATCTTGGAGTGGAGTGTAGTGGAGTGGAGTGGGTGGGAGGGGCATGCTTTGAGTGCTACCATAATACAAGCAATATATGTATTTGAAGGAAACTTGATGACTGTTTTATAAATCTACCTAAACAAGGTGTGACTGCTTAGAAAGATCCTCCAAGTACATGGCTCTTAAAAGGATTTTGAGTAAAGAGTGTTTCTTTTAAGCCTGTACAAAGGAGTCAGCCTGGACAGAGGGCGAGGGAAGGTTCTAGGCAGGAGCGGAGTAAGAGATACGTGGGAGCTACAGGGATGATACAGTTTTACTTATTAAAGTTCCTTGTTCAGTGTTGCAAGAAAGCGCATCTCCCTCTGATGCTTTGTCACCTGAGGCTCAGGATCCAAATAAGATAATTTAAAGAGCTGACTACTGCCTGCACCATGCCCTCCCCTGAACATAATTGGAACGGCTTAGCTGTGTGTCATAGGCCCTATACTGCATACAACTAATGGTGATTCTCCTTTAGCTCAAGTGGCAAGGTCTTACACATTTGGCACAGGAGGATCTGAGTTCTATCCTTGCTGTTTCTATGAAATCCTGAACAGTATCATGGCAGTAACAGTGAAGTCCTCTGTAACTACAGGTTTGTTACAATATTATTTCACTTGATTCTTTGTTGTAAACTTTCCCCCACTTAAAAAACCAACCAACCAAAAAAAAAAAAAAAACAAACAAAAAAAACCCCCAAACCCAACCCACTTCCTCCTCTCCAAGGACAATGAAACGCCATAACAAAGAAACATTGGTGGCTGATTGAAAGGTAAGCCCCACTAACGCACTGGAAGTTGGAAGGTTGTCTCATTGTTGCAGACAGCAGTTGATCTTCCAAGCCCACTGTGCACTCTGCATTACTCAGGGTTTGTCTACGTGGTGGGACCTCCAGTGGCAGAGATACGGTGCCGTAATCCCCATAGTGTCGACTATCCTGTAGCAGCTGAAGGGTTTTTTTCCATCTCTGTAGGAACTGCCCCTCCCCCAGCGGTGGTACCGAGGTCAACGGAAGTATTATTCCATTGCAGCCGCATCTATGCCAGTGGTTAGGTTGGTGTAGCTACAGCGCTCAGGTGTGCATTTTTTAGCACCATAGAGCGATGTAGCTATGTCAATCTAAATGTTTAGTGTGGACCAGGCCTTAGGCTGTGGCTGTGTGCAGCTCATGAACAGAGGAAGGATAATCCTGCGGTTAGGATGCTAACCTAGGATCTGCAGGACTTAGCTTCAATTCCCTGCTCCGCTACAGACTCTCTGAGTGACCTTGGGCAAGTCCATTAGTCTTCTCGTGCCTCAGTTCCCCGTCCCACCTCACTGGAGCATGGAGAGGATAAATAACTCCAAGGCTGAGCCACTCGAATCCCCCAGTGACGGGGGCCAGATAATCTAGATAGTTTAACTCTGCTGTATTGAGATGTGAAATTCAAATGGCTAACATCAAGGATTTGGGTTTGTTTGGGGTTTTTTTTCCCCCCAAAAGCCTTTGATTCCTGTTTGAAAAGGCACATTTAAATGCAGTGTGCTGTGTCTCTGCGGGTGTGATGGGGGCAAAAAATTGCAATCGATGACGGCGAGCATCTCGGAGCAAAAGAGAAAAAAAAAGTATCTTTCTGCTGCCACCAAGCCTTCCAGCAAAGCCGTGCCGGAGCATTTATCAGCTGAAACTGACTAATAATACACCATTAGTCAGTCTCACCTCCTTCAGTGCATTTCAGTGAAGCAGGTTAAACTGAAATCTCGTCCCTGACGCAGGCAACCTGATCTTGCAGAAGATTCCCACATGCCTGGGTAACCGGCTGGGGGAGGCATTCTCATTTTTTTTTTCTGGTTCATTAAAAAAAAAAAAATCCCTCCTCCTCCTCTGTTTTGTTTTCTATAGCAGCCAGTCCTGCCACCACCCTTCCCTGGGCTGCTACAATGGACTCTCCCAATGTTCAGTGTGTGTGTAGAAGGCTGCGATGCTAATGCTCATTCTGGTACCCATGAGCTATTTTCTTCCTGTATCCCTGCTGGAGCATCCTTCATAATATCACGCGAGACAGATCCTTAAAGGAGGGCTGTGGCAGATCGGAGTATAGACCAGGTAAGGAGGAAAACAAATGTCTTTGTAAAAACAAGATGCTTTAATTAGTGTAATTGGATTCATAGTTGTTGATGTAGAAAGGTTTTTGGGGGGTATTTTCCCCCTCCCCCTTTGGTGTGGCCATTTTGTCCTGAAAAACCTTGCCTCTAGGTTTTGTCTGTCTTTTTATTTGTGTATGAGTGTTAATAGCGTCCGGTCATCTCGCTTGCCCTGTTTATTCCAGATATCCTGCAGCTTGGAATCTATGCAGATAGATCTTTTGTAGGTTGGGTGATGGGCATCTCATGGGAGGGATGATTCTTTATACCGATGAAACCAACGCGTCTTGAACAGGGGAAGAAATCTGCACCGGGTTTGGGAGAGGGTGTATGTGTTGGAAAATGACCTTGGGGACTGTAGATTTAAAAACTCTCATTATCTATTGTCGCCATGTTTCTTGTTGCGCCTATGAGGAGGTCTCTAAAAGAACGGGGGTTTCAAATGAAGCGAAATCACTTGTTAACCCAAGCCCCAACCCTTTTCAATCCAACCAAACAAATCATCTCTGGCACATTTGGGTTTTATAAGTGTGTGTTTAAGTAAACCACTATTTTAAACCCAGAAGTACTGTATTGATCAACAGCTCTGATCAAAGAATTAGCAAAAGGAAATGGATTCAAAAATAAATAACCTTGGCTGGAAACTGCTGATCGTGTTTATTTGCTGAGATGCTCAACTTAAATCTTGGTGCAGATTTTAAATAGCAGCAATGCATTTATACGCGTAGGAGGGTATTTTGGGGGATTCCAACTTTGACGATGAAATGTCTGCTTGTAGATGCTCTTCAAATCAAAACTAGCTCTGGGTTTAAACAGTTTCAATCCTTGATAAACTGCCTTCACACAGCTGCTAAGATTCTCGCTTTAGAAGCCATCCTTTCTACCATGGAGGAGAGAGCCTATGACCTTGTTCCGATAGATCTAATTACATCTGTATTTCCCCTTCTCGAGTCCCTAAGCATATAGCTACGTCGCAGAAAATATAACTGCCTTGACATGGCTTTATTGAATATCGAAAGGCACAAAGAGACTGATGAGGAGACCTGAGCCGGTGTTCGCTGGATGAGAATGACCTTGTCATAAAGAAGCGGGTCACATTGTTTTCTTCAAGGATGCTTATTTGTTTATTTAAAACTTAGCATTTTTCATCCCTTCTCATGTTATTTGATCCCGCATAAAGGAACTTGGATGGGGTTGTTCAGAGAGGGGAATGGGCGTAGGATGTAATTTGCGTTGGTTAAAAGTACATCGTGTCGTTCATTCAGAAATCAGCTGTCGCCAGCTCCTACGTTTTTAATAGCTCTTTTGAGTCGGTGTGTGTGAACGTGATCTACCTGGGGTGGGCATGGCTACATAGGATGTGTGTGGATGTGACTGGGGCTCGCACACAGAGAATGCAGAGTTAGCAGTATCTATTTTAGACTCCCCAGTTTGCATTTAAATCATGCCCTCTCTCTCTCTCTCTCACACACACACACAATCTCTCAGAAGATGCATTATCCCAGCTGTCTGCTTCCTAAGTGCCTGATCCGCACCCACACTGGTCCCGCTCTGCAAAATTCCACTGGCCTAGGGCAAGTAACAATTCCTCCCCGGCCCTTTAGATGAGTGAATGACCTTTGGTTTCTCCGTCCTCCTTGGAAGGGCGGGCGAATAGATTGCATGGCTGGACATGCAGGTGATGTTGCCAGGCTGTGCTGCTTGTGCCCACATCCAGGGGTGATGGGAGGTGCAGCCATTATTATTTTAGAAGGGCTAATTTTAACTTGAAATCATATTTCCCCCCCGACACACAGTCAGGTCTGTTTCATCCTGCTTGTCTTACACTTTTATTCATGCATTTTTTTTCTCTCCCCTTTCCTCTCACCCCATCTCTCTCTCTCTCTCTCTCACACACACACACACACTGCTCTCAGGCATGTTTGTGCTGCCAAAGCTTAAAAATAGACTTGCTGGGGGAAGTGGCTGGCTGGCTGGGGGAAGTGGCTGGCTGGCTGAGGGATGGGTTCCTGAATGTATGTTCCCGATTCCCTCCTGAGATCTCACCTTCAAACACATCCCGCGTCCCCCCACTCCGCCCCGAGGATCTCTGCTTTCTGAGCTGGGGCTGGAATGACCTGCCTTTGCACCACAGCTGGTACCCAGGCTAAATCCCGGAAACCACTGCAGATCCATGAATGTCGGTGGAGCTGCCCCCGTTCATGCCAAGCGGCCCAGGCTGGTTTGATCATCTGGCCTGGCTCCCGTTGGCATTAGCAAGAGGTAGGCATGTGTATTGGGCTGGAGTGTTGGATCACTGCTGTGACAGAGGTTTGGTCAGGCCCTGAAGGGAAAGGAGAGTGGGGCAGTGGTCAGAACAGGGTCCTGGGAGTCAGGACTCCTGGGTCCTCTCTCTAGCTTTGCCATGATGCTGGACAAGTTGCACCCTTCTGTGCCTCAGTTTCCCCTTCTGTAAAATGTGGATAGGGACCCCACCCTCACATTTCTGTAGCATGTCCTCTCCCACTGCCACCGGGTCCTTGCTATCACTCTGGTCCCGGCTTTGTCACTGGGGGTGATCTAAGCCTTTCCTTGGCTGCAGGGGGGCTCCTCCATTTGTACTTGTCTCCCAGTCAGACACATCTCTGCCTAGCAACCCTCTGTAGGGGGCATTCTGCACCCCTCGTTTTCCAGCAGCCTCTGCCAGCCGGCCCTGCAGATCCAGTTACAGGCCCGCTCAGCTGTAGGCGGCAAGCAGGCCTGCCTGTGAGACCTGGGGGAGGAGCTCTGTTTAGTCCTGTTCTCTGCAGCCCCTCACTAACCTGACCTGCCTGCACCGCCCCAAGGGGCATATGGGGAGCATCATTTGCAATGAATGAGCTGAAGCTTGTGAAGATCTGGGCATTTGCTCCTCTTCCAACCTGCCCCGCACCCGCCTTCCAGCCATTCGAGGCGCAAACGCTCCAGTCTCTCTAGCTGCCAGCCTGGATTCTGCTGATTATTCATTGCTCCTTCAAACCTTTCTGGAAAGATCTCCCTGAAAGTGACCGTGAATTAGTACCTCACACACCCGGCCACTGGCATATCTGTCATCTCCGCAGGGGTTTCAGCACAACAGGGCAGGATCCGGTTTTCCCGCCCCGCAAACATTTTTGGAGAGGTGGATAAAAAGGTCCCCTTCTGAATCGGGATGAAAAGTCCATCCTGAAAACTTGCGCAAACTGACAGCTTGCAAAAAAAAAAAAAAAAAAAAAAAAAAAAAAAAAAGCTGGCTTGGGTCAACTGAAACGTTTCATTTTTGGTTTGACCATTTTTAATCCCCTCTAATTCGCTTTCATTTCAAAACAAAAAAGTTGGTTGTCCAGAAAACTGGAATTTTTCATTTAGAAAAGGTTTAAACTCCCCCCCCACCTCTCCCACCCCCACACACAGACAATTTTTTGAGTTGTAAATTCATCCAAACTGACCCTTTCCAAACCCAACCTTTTCTGCAGGATAAACTGGCATTTTGCTCACAACAACAACAACAACAAAACATTTCACGGAAAAAATCCCAACCTGCTCCAGTGTTCTTGGGCCTGGCAATGGAGTGGGTGCCCAGCTGCATTTCAGAGCCCGGGTCAGGGTTGAGGCCTGGGTCACCAGGCAGGATGCTCTGCTACAAGAACCAGAAGGCGCTGCTACCCCTCTAGGAAAGGCTCTTTGCCAACACAGCTTCCCCACTGCCTGTCTTACCCACCTGGTAAATGGCCTGTATTTTTATTGCCAACCAGGGCAAAAGGCAGGAGGGCCAGAAGCCAGGCTGGGCTACTCGGGGCAGGATAGCTCTGTGGTTTCAGCATTGGCCTGCTATACCCAGGGTTGTGAGTTCAATCCTTGAGGGTGCTACTTGGCAGATCTAGGGCAAAAATCAGTCCTTGGTCCTGCTAGCAAAGGCAGGGGGCTGGACTCAATGACCTTTCAAGGTCCCTTCCAGTTCTAGGAGATGGGAGATCTCCATTAATTTCTTTTGGCTGCATAAGTATCCCCTGTGTGGATACAAAATTGCAGATTGGATGCGGATACCAAACCTGTGGATATCCGCAGATTTGCAGGGCTCTGTGCGTAAGAGCCCTGGGGCCCGCCTGCCCCCTGTGTTAGGTGGAGCGTGCAGTGCCTGTGGTTTAAAGACCCATCCTCTTACGCAGTTTGGGCTTCTGCCTCTGGCTCTGAAGCCGCTGAGATCCCAGATCTGGGAGGTGTTATTGACCTATCTCTGGTGGTAACTGCACCTCACTGGGGGTGGGGTGGTTGGGAGAAAGCACCTGGAAAGGCCACGTCCTTTTCCCTGTGTTAGTCAGCAAGGGTGCAGCTTAGGCAGAACGGATCCGATCTAGGTTCATATCCCACGTCCATCGCCATGGTCTCTGGGTGCCACAGACCCAGGTCTCCCAAGGCGGAGTCGGTGCAGATGCTGAGAGCTGAGGAATAAGCTTGCCAGCCCTCCAGGATTATGTCCTGTGATGAAACCTCCAGGAATGCGTCCAATCCAAATTGGCAACCTTAGTGGACGGTGAGCACCGGGCCAGTCCGTTTCATCCCTGAGCAGCGGAGGGAGCAGAGTATTATGGGGACCTTTATTTAACGGTTTCCTCCATTGCCCTGCACCTCGGGTGAGCTGGGTGCGGGAACACTGCCACTCCGACCTGGGGAGGGCTGATACCCACTCGGCGCTGGTGGAAACGGATGCAGGGCAGCGGCCCGGTGTGGCTCTATAAATTTCCTCACACCTGGCCCACAGCGACAGCAGAGTTGAACCCGGCCCCTCTGGATTTAAAGGCACAGGCCTCTCCGGCCTGAGCTAAAAGGCCCCTCTCCGGTGTCTCAAGGCTGTAGCAGGCTCTCTAGGTGGCCCAGGCACCCTCCAGAAGGGGACAGGTGGGCGAACCAGGCTGCGCGTTATGGGACGGCTGGGCTCAGTTGCTATGCGTGTGGGTCACTGCTGGCAGGAGGGGGGCCAGGTCCCCTGGCTGAAGCAGGCGGGAAGGGGCGTGTCCTGAGGGCTTGTTCATTTCGTCATGTATCTGATAGGAAACCCCTCACCCCCCAGCCCTCGTGTTACTGCGCCTTGTGGGGCAGCCCCTTCCCCAGGCCGGTGGGCTGGCGTGATCGGACCATGGGCCGGGGGATGGGCGAGGTGGGGTGGCTTTCTCTGTCACGAGGGTAGGGAGTTCTAGGGGCACATGGCCGGGGAGGGGCAGGGAGCTGGGCCTGTGGCTCCAGGGCTCCTAGGGCCATCTTCAGGGCTGCCCCATGGCTCAGGGGCCTGGGTCACACAGGCAGGTCTGGTCTCTCTAGGCTTGACACCACATGAGGGAGAACTCACTGGCTGCCCCACCGAATCCATGGGGCCGGGCAAGCTGGGTGCTGGGCAACCCGAGAGATGCTGCGAGCTGGAGAGACAGAGCCCTGAAACCCCGTGGGCCTCCGTTGGGGTGCTTGGCACTTCTTGGCAAACGAGGTTGCCCCTGGCGTTGATGGATCGGTGATCGACCAGGGGAGAGCAGATCCCAGCGCAGAGGGAAGCCCTAGGTTACTCGATTCTCCCGGCGTGGGGGTGAAGGCCTAGACCTCTTTTGGGTCTCTTTTGCATCGGTGACTCCCTGGGCAGCTGATGTGTGCACTGGGGCAGGGATTTCCTCCTCTGACTGAGCTGAGCTGGCTGCATCACTCGGGGGGGACACGGACCCCCCCCCACCCCATAAGGCCACAGACTCACTGTCCAGTAGGACTAGGCAAGTCCCCTAAAGCAGCTGTTGGCCGCGCAATGCGGAAAAGCCCAGTACGTGAAGGGTTAATGCAGCCGCAGGGTTCGGATTAGCTCTGTGACAAGCAGCCCTTCTTGTAAGCCCAGGGACTCAATAACTCCAAGGTGGCAAAAGCACCATTAAGTCGTTCTGTGATCTGCGTTTGCACCAGCCCCTTCGGTGGGGCTGAGCGGCGATGGCAAAATGCCAGGCTTCCTCTGCTCCGGCTGGTCTCCTGCTCCGGCCTCCTTCTCCCGGAGACTTGGGTTTGTAACTGGGGAGCAGCTTACGGGTTTGTTGGCCTTTGTGCCCCTCCTTGTGGATGTCTGTTTCCTGCCCCTAATTGGCAGCTTCCTTTAGGACAGGGGTTCTCAAACTGGGGGGTCGGGATGGGGTCGCGAGGTTATTACATGCGGGGGTCGCGAGCGGTCAGCCTCCACCCCAAACCCCGCTTTGCCTCCAGCATTTATAATGTTATTCATTAAAACCACTTTTTAATATATTTAAGGGGGGGGTCGCACTCAGAGGCTCGCTATGTGAAAGGGGTCACCAGTACAAAAGTTTGAGAGTCACTGATCTAGGAAAAGTGGTGGAGTGGCAGGGCAGGCCCTGCAGGGCAAGTATTGGGGTGAACTGGCACAGCTGGGTGGGTGGACAGGCCTGCAGGTTGGGATTGAGGGGCGCGGCAGAGCTGGTTATAGGGGGAGCCCAGGGCGGGGATAGCTGGTGGGAGCCAGGGGCCAGGACCACAGTGCCTTAGCAGAGATGGGTGTGTGGGGAGCCCCACGGTTGGGATAGCAGCGGGGATGGCAAGTTAAGATTGAGGGGGCAGCAATAGAGCTGGGGAGCAGGAGGGGGCCCAGAGCTGGCCTAGCTGAGGGTTTATGGGTTGGGATTGAGGAGCATTGCAGGGCTCTGCTGCTGGGGAGAGGCCCCTGTGATCCCCAGTATCCTTTAAGAAGCGTAGGAAATGAATACCCAGAAACGTGCTTTTAAATGAGGTTCAGCTTGTGAAACAAAGCCAGGCTGGCCTCTTCTCTTCCCCCCCCCCCCCCGCCCCGCTCTGTGCCAGGCTGCAGCTGGGCCTGCAACCCTGCAGAGCGCTTCCTGCCATGCCGGGAGCTGCTGCAAAGCCGGGCCCAGCTGGGTGCACGTGGGGAGAGCTAAAGACAATCCCCCGTGAGCATCAGTGGCGGCGTCACGCCCGCGTGAGTGAGATCAGTGTCCCCCCGGAGTAGAGCTCTGAGCTGCAGATGTCCTGCCTCGCAAAGATGGTTGCCACCACCCATCCTGCCTGCCTGTGTGTGGGTCCGGTGGGGCTGTTCTCCCCCCCTGCAGAGCCCAGATCTGCCCCCCCGCGGAGGAACGGACCAGAACTGAGCCGAGGGCAAAGCTGGCTGGCCCTGGGGGAAGCTCCCTGCTAGGGAGAGCTGTTTGGCTGTGAATTCGCGCCACCAGGCAGGTGGCCCGGCCTCCGGGGTAGCGGTGCATGAGTCAGTGGGGAACACAAGCATTGCCAGACTGGCTCCGACCCCAGATCCGCCTGGCCCAGTGTCCGACAGAGGAAGGGGTAAATACCCCGCAGTACCAGAGGTGGGATAATCTACCCTCCCAGCCCATGGGTCTCACCCTCATCTTGAATAGGTAGCAGTGGGCTCCAGCCCTGAAGCACGCGCCTCACGACACGTCTGTGCAGCACCCAATAGGGCACTGATCTCAGGTGGTGGGGACCTCCAGGTGCTGCCGGAACACCCCTGATAATCCTCCTCTCTCTCGACAGTATCTAGGGCACTTGCAGCTTGTATGAAAGATGTTCCTCCAGGGGGGTTTGGGGGCTGGGGCTGGTTCTGGTTGGCCTGGCGCTCAGTCTCGGAGACAGGGGCCCTCTCTGTGTTACTGGCTTTTTGGCCAGTGGTATAGGTGTGTGGGGCGGGCTGCGCGCTGGCCAGGGCTTGGGAAGATGATCCCCTGCGCAGGGAGCTTTCCTAGAACCAGAGGGTTGGTAGGGCCTGCAAGGATTTGAAGACCGGTACCACGTCCCCCTCCTTCATCTCCTCTTTTCCAAACGAAACATACCCAGTTCCTTCAGCCTTTGCTCCTATGGTGCTGGCATTCCATCCCTTGGACCACCTTGCTCGCTCGCCTCGGATCCTTCCCAGTTTCTCTACATCCTTTCTGTACAGCGATGACCAGAATTGGACGCAGCCCTCCAGGAGCTGGCTGCCCCGCTTTCCCACAGTGCCCCCTTCGTGGTGACGAGAGAGGGCGGCTCGCATCCTTCAGGGCACTGCAGGTGTCCCCTAGCAACCAGGCTGGGACCAAGGAGCCGCTGGGACCAATGACCCACTGCTCCCTCGCCAGCCATGGTCTCGTGCCAGCGACAAGCGGATGCCTGGCGCTGCAGGGACGCGCAGCGAGAGCCAAACTGCCCCGCGGAGAAGGGACGTGGCTTGGCCAAGGTCAAACAGCAGGCCAGTGGCAGAGCTCCGGATGCAGCCCAGGACTGCTGAGTCCCAGGCCAATGTGCTGCCCGCTAGGGTATCCTTCCTTCCCCATTAGCCATCCCTGCTGTCCGTAGCTGGGTCCTTCCCCCACCAGCTGTCCCCTCCTCTCCCTAGGGTGCTCTGTTGATGCTGCCTACACAGCTTTCCCCCTCCTGTAGACATCCTGCTCTGAGGTGACGGCTCTCCAGCGGCAGTTTACTGGCCTGGACAGCACCCAAGCCCCACTCTGCCAGGCCTCTGGGCTGGCGTGACGCTGCGGGGGAGCGGGGGGCCGGCTGCCGAGCCCCTGCTTGGAGTCTACAAGCAGGAAACGGGTCACCTCACAAAATCCCTGAAGCTCTTGCCCAGAAGCCATTGACAGCCTTGTTATCTGGTGCTCATCAGGGCTTATCTCCCCGCCGTGGCCAGGTCCCCGATCCCAATCGCGCGTCGGCCTCCCTTGTCGCCGTTTTCCCTCCGATGTAATCCTTGAAGGACAGCAGGGAGCGCGGCCGGCCTGGCGGCTAAAGCCCGGGCTCGAGAGGCGGGAAATCCGGGTTCAAGAAAACGTTCTGCCCCTGCCTGCCTGCGTGACGCGGGGCAAGTTTCTTCATCTCGGCTCCCTCTCTGTACGATTCCTCCTCTGCTCTGTGCGTGGGAGGCAGCAGAGCTGTGACTAGAACCCAGGAGTCCGGGGTCTCAGCCTCAGTTTGCTAGGGCTTTCCTGCAGGGGGGGCACGTGTTGCAAATTGATTCGCATTCACCTCTTGGCCCTTCATGAGCTATCCCAACCCCCTTCCCCTAGGGCTGCTGGGAAAGGAGGGTCTTCAGACCAGCCTAGAAATGAGTAAGTTTTGCTCTCTGATGTATCATTTATAATCGGCGTATTAAAGTATACAGTGGCGGGTTTATTTCCCACTAGCTTCGGCCGGCACAGAGTTGTTGGCATCTCTTTATTATGGCCAATTGGTCTGTGATTTGTGTGTAATAGGGTCTTTGCGCCTCGCTGGGATGCTACCGTCCTTTGCCTAAGCGAAATCCGCTTCTTAGTACAACACAGGGAATCTTCTTCAAGAGGCATCTGCTGGTCTCAGGAGAATGTCCCGAAGCATCCCCCAAATGTATTGGCCAAGATTCTCACAAGCAGGTAGGGTGGGCTTGAGAGTCAGAGACTTGTGCGCCTAAGTCACCTCTTCAAAGGAAATCAATGGGAATGAGGCGTCTAAAGACCGTTGAGGATCCGGGCCCTGGTTGTTTTTTTGTAAATCCCATCCTTAAATCCTTATTGAAGTTGCTAAATAAGTCTCCTGGTTTTTCAAGTATGGAGCCAGCCAGCAGCTCCAATCTGAGGTCAAATGGGGGCTCTTGGGTCCTCAGCACTTCTTAAAATCGGGATCCTTATTTAGAGACTTAACTGGAGATCTGAGAGCCCAGTTTTAGCCACCTCTTTTTGAAAAGTCTGCTCCCCCTTAATTAGAAGGCTCAGCCCTGTGAAGCTCTGTCTTGTGACCCCGGGAATGGCTGCTTAAGGGCAATTTCACTGTAACATATTGATACGAGCCAGGGATATTGTTTGGGGGTAATGTCTTCAGAGTCCTGGTTGCCTGAACACGGGAGCAACAAACAGCAGGCAATTTCCTTGTTCAGAAATTCCCATGTCTGCCACTCCAGCGAGCACTGTGCCCGAGCAGCTCTCTCTCTCACTGCTTCCTCCCAGGATCATGCTCACAACTGCTTCTCCTGCCTCTCTGCCTCCAACACACAGGACCTTCAAAACTGATAACTTAGCCCTTGCATTTGCAGCTAGGGAATGCTCCCCTTTGCTCCCAAGCCCGCTCAGCTCAGCTCTGACCTGCCTTGGGCAATCCCTCCATTGTTTGCAGCTGTCTCGACTACATAAAGGGGCTTAATTGCTCCTTCCATTGATTCTGAAAGGGAGTGCTTGGAACAGCCATTGACTAGGTCTGTGATTGTCTTTGCCAAAGAGTCAGCTGATGGCACCTTTGAGAATAACTATATATAAATACGGAGATCTCTCATCTGAATATCAACCTGTCCGAACCGTACTTGGCTTGGGAGAGTTTGGGCATGACCAGAGCTAGATACGGGATTCTTATATATACAATATTAATAATCTATTTCCATGTTACCACAGGTCATCCCCAGCTATGGCTTGGCTTTCCCAAGCTAAGCATGGTTGGGCTACACTGATCTTTGGATGGTAGATCTCCAAGCAGGACCCTGGTGGCACAGGCAGTGACACTGGTGAGTCAGTAGGGGGCGCTCTTCCTTTTCGTATGGAGTCAGTGGCTCAGCAGGGTGCTAGGATGCTAGGGTGCTGTGCAGCTGGAATGCAGTGGGAGACCAAGGTCCTGAGCTGTTGTGGGTGGTCAAAGACCTGGTGATACATTCGTGTTTATGAAGCTGACTTTTGGGGCCGGGATGCTAGGGCCTTTTGCATTCTGCTGTCCTACATCTCCACTTGCAGTGGGGATCACATAGCATTCTTCAATTGCTTTCTCAAACGTGTGCTGTGCGGCTGTTAAACGGCCCCTGCGTCCCACCCCAGGGGCGGCTGCATTTCCACAGCAGATGGTTTAGAGGCCAAGGCCATTTCATAGCGAAGCAATGGGGCTGAGTTAGTATTGGCCGAGCTCCTCCAGTAACTTGAGACAACTAAGGGGGGCCTTGTTTTCAGACGATGGGACTCAGCACTGTCTGGAAATCAGTCTCTTCCATGGTGTCATAAACTGGACCTCCAAAATGACTAATGACTTGGAATCCTGGCTTGGAGAACATGGGGATCTCTTTTAAGTTATTTATCTGTAATACAGTAACACCTAGGAGTCCCAGCCATGGGCCAGGACCCCATGGTGCTAGGCGCTGTACATGTTCATTGCTATTAGGTGTATTATAGTAGCACCTAAAGCCCCAGTCTTGGATCAGGTCCCTGTTATGTTCAGGCATACGCACAGAGAAGTTAGATAAAAACCATGAATACTCTTGCTGGAAGGTTGCCCTGGAACATGACTTTATTATTTAAACTTCAGAATGGTAACACCCAAGGACCCAAAACCAGTGAGAGACAAAGCAGGCTGCTCCCTAAAGTGGAGCGGCACAACTCACCTCACCTTATTCTAAGCTGGCTCCCTACAGAGCTGACTGTGACTGGACACTCCTGGCTGAGCCCTCTAGCTTGCAAGCAGGACTGGGAAACTGCAAATTCAAGTGATAGCCTGTGATTTTAACAGTTTCAATCTACCACAGAGCCCATGGTGTTAGGCTCTGTAAGGTGGGAAACTGAGGCATGAGTCCAACTAATTTAGGCTTAATCAATTTTTGCCTTTATTTATACATTTTCAGACAATTGTCACTTATGTTTATGCCAGACAGTAAAAGGATAAAATGGAATAGGTGGGGACCCAAGTTCTGGGAAGCTCTCCTACCCTTCCTGATGGTTGTCTCACACTCTGGCCTCCGGGCTCCTCCTTCAGTCTCATTCCTTCAGTTTCCGGTCTGGTATTTCTCCGATTTGGGCCCTCGTTCACTTGGTTCTTCCACATTTCCACGTTAGAATCGTTTGCTTTCCTGCAGCTATTGTTATTTAACATCACACATACCCAGTTCTCCATCGATCCACGTTTTCATGATTTGCTTTTCCATCCTCCCGTCTATGCTGTTTGTAGCAGTGTGGCTGCTTACTGTGCCCGGGGGGTAGTTTGAAAGGGTTTTACCCTGCCCTCCTTAGCCCCCTCTTGCAGACCCCGGAAGTACTCCACATCGCCTAGGCTTGACTGGCCAATAAAGTTCACGCAAACCTCAGAGTCCTTAACTGCAAAATAATCCAAAACAGTCTTCAAGGAAGCCCCCAGTCATGAGCGCCACCTGCTTCCGCCAGCTCTCTCTGGCTGGAGCCCAGCCCTTTGGCCCTAATTCCAAATTTGTGAGCGTGCGTTCCTTCCTTTCCTTTCTCTCTCTCAACCAGATACACCTCTGCACCTTCCTCCTGCCTTTTATATTAGACCACCTGGTTCCCCTCAGGTGGGCGCCATCCTGTAATCAGGATTGGTTTAGCCCCAAGCTCTCCAGCCTATGGGCAAGGCACCCTGTTAGTTATCAAACTAACGCACCGTCCTCCTTCTTTGCCATTCAGCAATTGGCCTCGTGTTTTGGTATCATCGTCCGCTCCGCATGGGTCATCCTCAGTTATTTGTTGTCACCTTGATTTTAGCTACTGCTTCTCACTGAGGTGCCAACGGGAGAGCTCTCGCTCGTCAGCTTAGAGCATCTCCTCAAAGTGCTACCCTGCCCTGTCAGCATATTTTAAGCTTTTCCAAATGTGGGTTTTCAGGGGACCTTTGCCAACATCTAGCATCCTGCTTGGCAAACCATTGAAAAGCCTTGTCTGTAATTTTGCCTGTTGCATTTTGGAGGTACTTCATTTGGCGTTAGGGCCTAGATACTGAATTGTTCCCCAGCCACGCGGTACCTACAGCAGGCTCCTCCACCGGGAAGTGGCTTTTGAGAGAGGGAGCATGGATGCCCTTTCCTACCTGATAATGCCCCCCTCTGTGTTTGTTCCCCCTCCCAGGACCGTCTCCATCTGCTGCCGCTCAAGGGAGACTCGCCCAATCGACCCGCCTGGCCACTCCGGCGTCTCAAGCCTGGATTAAGCGAATGGGTCGCGGTTCAGTGCCCTCGATCGGCCGCCGTTGGAAAGCTTGTGTGCGTGCCGAAGATTCCCACCGTTGCCCCCTGGCCTGAGGAGACGGGGAGGGGCCCTGCGTGCTCATCCAGGAAGACCCGCCCTCCCCGCCCCCATCAAAGGCGGTTCCCATCCTCTTCTTCCTCACGCCAGTGAGATCTGAAGGCGGGGCGTCAGCAAGGGCAGAGCCATGGATGAGGGGTTCAGGGACCGCACGGCCTTCATCCGGGGGGCGAAGGACATTGCCAAGGAGGTGAAGAAGCATGCCACTAAGAAGGTGGGCAAGGGCGTGGACCGCGTGCAGGACGAATACACCAAGCGCTCCTACTCCCGTTTTGAGGAGGACGACGACGAGGAGGATTACCAGCCCCAGGACGGCTACTACCGCGGCGAGTCGGCCAACGACGAGGAAGGGGCCTCCAGCGATGCCACCGAAGGGCATGACGAGGACGACGAGATCTACGAGGGCGAGTACCAGGGCATCCCCCGCAATGACTCCCTGAAGGCCGGGGACCAGCTGGCCGACAACCAGCAGGTGGTGAGCGAGTTCAGAGACTTCGAGGACCTGGAAGGGGACAAGAAGAAGGACAAGGAGGAGCTGGCCCAGCAGTACGAGCTCATCCTGCAGGAGTGCGGCCACGGGCGCTTCCAGTGGACGCTGTACTTTGTGCTGGGGCTGGCCCTCATGGCCGACGGCGTGGAGGTCTTCGTGGTGGGCTTTGTCCTCCCCAGCGCCGAGAAGGACATGTGCTTGTCAGACTCCAACAAAGGCATGCTGGGTAAGTCCTTGGGATGCCAGGAGGGGGCGGGGGGGCGACGCTGACCCTCGAAGGGGAAAGAGGCATTCTGGGGGATGGTGTTCCCGGAGGGAGCCTAGCAACCATAGGCCCGAAGCAGTGCATGCTGGGAAGGGGGGTAGGGAGATATGGGCACTCCCTTTGGCTCGGGGTGGAGTGAGGTCCTCGTGAGCTGAAAGTTCGTTTGGCAACCCCACCCCTCTTGGTGTCCTGCTCCCAAATGCACGTGGGAGTGCTCTGCTGTGGGTGACAGTCATTTTGAGTGCCTAGCACTCTCACGGTTAGTTGATTGCCGGGTTCAAGCCTTTTTTTGGGGAGGGGGGAACCCCCCTTGCTACAAAGCCTTTCAGTTGGGTCCGCCCACCCCCACCCCACCTGCAAGGCTCAGGATTTAGTGTGCAGAGAACCCCCTCCCTGCCCCCAAGCTCCTATGAGATTAGAGTAATTGGTGTGTGCGATGGGATAGCGGATGGGGTTTTGCAGAAACCCTGAGTTGCACTCCTGCCAAGGCCACAGTAAAATGGGGAGGACACTGGCCCTGAGTGGGAGTTCAGATTCTGGTCTCCCAGCTGGTGTGACGCAGCTCCGTACCATGCTGGTGGGAGCAAAAGTAGTAAAAGTGGCTCCCAGCCCCAGGCAGACCCCTGTTGGTTTAGGAGCACAGGCTGAACCCACCCTGGGTTGTACCATTGCAGGGGGCACACAGGGCGTGGCCGGAATGGGATCCGGGCCCCAATCAGCCAGGCATGTCTGCGATTTTGTTTTTCTTTTGGCCCATGGCTGCAAGCCACCTTCGAAAGCTGGGAGAGGGTCAGTCAGCTTTCGCTGCCACTCCCCTAGCACATGGCAACTGGGGTTTCTGCCTGGCTGTGCTGTGTGAACAGAGGGTAGTCTTGCTCCACAGGGAGTCAAGCAATTTGCTTTCCCAGTGGGTGCACTCTGCCCTCCTCCCGCCCCTCCAATGGGGGTTTTTGGTTTTGGCTCATGTTATTTCTGCAGCAGCTCCTTTGTGCGTGCCTGAGGCATGCCACTGCTCCCTGGGGGATGGAATTGGATCTCCCAAGCTCTGTGTCATAGCCCCTGTACTGCTAACAGCTGATGGGGATTCTAAAGCAGCAGGGACCTGGCTTTTCGGGGTGCGAGGTTGAGTTCTATCTGCCCTGCGCCGTATTGAAATCCATCAAGTCCTTGGTAGTCCTGGATTTGGTTTGTCACGGCTCTTCACCTCTTTGTAGGAAAATCTCAAAGTGTCTTACAGGTCAGACCCCATGATCCATCCCCTAAGGCTGGTCAATATCCTCCCCCTGGGAAGCAGCGAAGTGAAATGACGTGGGTCTCGCACACAGTTAGTCAGAGAGCTGGGAATAGGACCTAGGGGTCCTGACTCCCACAGGCTGCTGCTCTAACCACTAGACCTTGCCCTCCTCCCAAAACCGGGATTGGAACCCAGGAGTCCGGACTCTCAGCCCCTCCCCTGGCTTTGAGACGTGCACACTCTGTCCTGAGTCCGTTGCGTGTCCCTGACTGTCTAGTCCCGGTGGCTAAAGGCCAGCAGCTCTCGGGGGGCTCCTCCCAACCCCTGCACGGCCATGAAGACGGGCTCTCGGGAACTAGCCAGCTGGCGCCTGGCTCTCTCCTGAGTGGGTCCCTGCGGCTTTGATTCCTGCTGAGTCAGTGCCGGCGTCCGCGTGACGGGAGCCCGGTGGGAAAGGCCGCTGCACCTGGGAGACGCAGGCCAAGGAAGCTCGGGGGGGGCTGGGACCAATATTGGTAGCTTGTGGATTTGATCCAGCTTGGGACGAACCGGAACCCACCCCCCCGCCAGCTCCTGTGTCTGCTGCTTAAGCTGGGAGAGCCTCCTCCGTGACCCACAGGCCTTCCTCACCATGAACGTCCCAGACAGAGCCAACGGTGGGCCTGGGGAGCCCTGAGGGGTGGGGGGTACCTGTGTCCTGTGCCGCATCTCTGGCTAACTAGAGCATTGGAGTCTGGAGGGGCTTTCGGTCCAGAGCTGAATCCACTGCAAGATCCTTGGCTACCAGGCCCCGGCTCCAAGACCAGAGTGCACGGGCCAGGGAGGATGCGCTGGCCTCCCCTTGGAGGCAGTGGCCCCTAGCGGGTAGAGACAGCGTGCCCCAGCTGTGTGGGGGAAGGGGGTGCATCTCCTGAGTCCCCCCCCCCCGAGAGGCTGTTTCAGGGGACGCCCCTCCCTCTGCGCTGGGTATGGCAGCATCCTCGCCTGGACCAGGCCTTCGCGTTTGGGTTGTACGGAGGTGGCTAGCGGCTCTTTTGGGCCGTTGCTTTTCTCTTCAGCCCAGACTGAGATCCCAGATCTCCCTCCGTGTCCATCCCTTTGGAGGGGGTGAGCGGGCTCCGTCCCCGGTTAGCACAGCCACCCTTGCTGCAGTCAGAGCTGCACCCGGGTTGCCACCTCCTCTGGGGGGTGGGGCGTTGCCTTCCCAGCGCAGGCAGGCAGGGATCCGCGGCGGGCAGCGCGGCTGTAACCTAGGAGCTAGGAGAGGAAGTCCCGTGACCCCTAGGGAAGGGTTCTGCGTAGGTCCCTGGGGGACTAAGGCTGTGCCGTGCCAGTGGCTGATGCTAAAAGAAGAACAGGAGTACTTGTGGCACCTTAGAGACTAACAAATTTATTAGAGCATAAGCTTTCGTGGACTACAGCCCACTTCTTCGGATGGCTGATGCTGTCCCTCCAGAATCTCAAATGCCGAGTCAATGAACTGAGCCTCCCCAGGAGATGGGCCTGCAGCGTTATCCCTGCTTTACACATGGGGAAACTGAGGCAGATACCGGGGCGGTGACTTGCCCTAGGTCACCCAGCAAATTGATGAAGGAGCTGGGAGTAGAAGCCAGGAATCCTGACACCCAGTCCTCTGCGGTAACCACTTGCCCCTACTCCCCTCCGAGAGCTTGGAACAGAACCTCAGAGCCAACCATCTACGGCGAAGGAGCAGTGGGAACTGTGCGGGCAGGGCCCTGTCTGACCCTAATCACCATAGTGTATCAGTACCTGAGTCATGAAAGGACTGGTCCTCCCAACCCCCTGTGAGCTAGGGCAGTGCTGTTAAGCCCCACAGTTACAGGTGGGGAAACCGAGGCACAGAGCAGCAAGTGACTTGCCCAAGGTCACGCAGCAAGTTCCTGGCAGAGCCGGGACTTGAATGCGGGTCTCCTGAGCCCCCGGCTAGTGCTCTAACCAGTAGGCAAGCTGTCCCCTTGAGCTGCCCGATATGCTGTCCTTTGCTGCCTCCCAGCTTCCTATGCTGGCCCTGGCTGGCTTGGGAGGCGGGGGGCAGCCTGGGGTGGGGGATCCTGTTCCATACAGGCCCGGTCAGTAGCCGCCTCTCCCTAGTGAGTGGCAGAGCACTGGCCGAGGGAGGAAGCGCTGTTGGGTGGGGGTGATGGCCAGGGTGTAGTGAGACAGCAGAGCTTTAAATAAAGTGCTGCTTCCCCTCTGGAGTGTTACAGCCAGCGAAGCAGAGCGTGGGCTGGAGCCCGGGGTGTGCTGGGCGAGGGAGTTCTCTTTCCTTCAAGTCTAGGTTCAATAACTGGGGAAGGATTCATCCCTCTCGCTTCCTTTGGGAGCGGGCTGCGAGAGGGAGCGTGGTCTAGTGGGGAGAGCAGGAAGGGACCAGGAACCCCAGGACTCTGGGTTCTAGTCTCTGCTCTGGGCAGGCAGTGGTGTCTAGTGGTTAGAGTCAGGGGGCCTAGTGGTAGAGTGAGGGGCCTGGGTGCCCCATAGTCCCTCCCAACCTGCAGCCCCCTGCTATCCCAGCCCCGGGCTTCCCCCAGCTCTGCCCGTGCCTTTCCATCCCAACCCATGTAGGAGAAATCCCAGGTGGACTGTGAGGTGCGCCCATATCGATATCCTGGTGCCCCAGCCTTGTCCTGCGAGGGATGAGAGTGGACGTCAGTCTTTATGGCCCGTTTTTCGTTTTTCTTTTCTGGTGCCCGTAGCTGGGATTTGTAGCCAGGTCTCTGGAGGCTGCGGCCCTCACCCAGGGCACCTGTCAGCTCCTGCCCCCTCTTTCATTTTTAAGTTCTGTTTGACTCCAGTAGTCGGGCCAGGCCAATGACCAGGCGAGTAGCTGGTGAGATGAGGTGCTGATCTGTGGAGCGTCAGGAGGACTCTTGTAAATCAAACTGCAGTTAGAGACTGGGTCTGGACGGTAGGATTGCCGGCTTGTATTCTGCAAGGGGAATGGGATCTAGGGGGGAGAGCAGGGTTATTTGGGGAGTCAGGACTCCTGGGTTCTGTTCCTGGCAGCGCTACTATTTCTCCTAAAAGATCGGCTCTCGGAATGATTTTGGAGCAGCTCCCTGGCCTGTGATACGGGAGATCAGACTAGGGGGGGAAACTGAGGCACAGAGAGGCCAAGCTCTGCAGGATTTGCTCAGCAGTTGGGACGTAGACCAGACCTCTCGTGTCCCCCAACAGGCCTGTAGCCCAGGTGGGATTCGCACCCGGATTGCTTGAATTGCAGGCGAATGATTTCTCCATCAGGCCACACTGCTTTCCTCACCTGACTCTGTCTCCCGGATGGATAATTGTGAGGCTAATGACAGCGAAGGGCTCAGGCAAGCACCTCGCTTGGTAGAAGCCAGCCGGAAATGGGGGGCGGGGGGCTGGATTTGTAGCCAGGGGTGGCTCGTGCTCTGAAATCCCTTTGGAGGCTGCGGCGGGCGAGAGCTCCCGGCCAGCAGTGACAGTCGGTGACTCACCCCCTGCATCGTCCTCCTCCTCCCTCTGCCGTCCTCAAACACCGGCATAATTTAGCCAATGTGAACGGCCCCACAGCTTATCTCCCTGCACCACTGACAGCCCCTCCAGACCTCGGCACTGCCGCAAAGGGCTTAGTGGGAATTAATTCCAAATGAAAGAAAGCAGGAGGAAATCTTGCCTGAGCGGCTGCAGAGAAGAGGAGTGAAGGGGTGGGGCTGCTATAATTGGGGAGGGGGGGGCAGGAGTCTGGGAACCCGGGGAAGGCCCAGAGCAGCCTGGATTTCAGGCGAGTTTTGTGCTAGAGGAAGGCACCGGATTGACGCCCCCAGCACGCGGCGATTTGAGCAGGTGCAGGCCGCACTGCGGCAAAGCTCGCTCTCCCGCCCACCTCGAGCACTGCCCGTCACAGCCCTGAGCGGGAGCTACCCCCCCTTGAAAGAGCCGTGGAGATGGGGAAGGGAGTCCCCCCTCCCACTTGTGGGGTGCTCAGTCTCCACAACCCTTTCAATCCTTGGCCTGTCTGCGGAGTCCGTCCGCCCAGGGGCTGTGAGCGGGGCACCTCCCTGTCCTGCTAGGAACTAGACTGAGCCCCAGCAAACTCGTCGCATGCAGGCGTCGCCAGATGACAGCCACGCCCGGGCCTGAGCGTGAAAAGCGCCTTCGCCCCATCCCCCTGGCCCAGCCCCCAGGAGCTGCTCTGTCGCTGCTTGGTGTGGCCCTCTGGAGATCTCCAGCTGCGAGAGCTGTTGTTGGCCCCGTGCATAGGGCAGGGCAGGAGTGCGCGTGCATGGGGATGCGTGCAAGACGAGACACGGGCAGGGGGTGGGGTGTGCAGGATGAGCACAGGTGGAGGGATAAGCAGGGGGAGGGCGTGTGTGCGTGTGCCAGGGGCCTCGTGTGTGCAGGGGAAACATGCGTGTGTCTGTGTGGAACCACGAGGCAGCGCCCAGCTGTGCGGGAGGCTGGTTCCCGTTCGCGTTTGCTTAGCGGCCGGCCCGGCCGGCCCCTTGCGTTGCCCCTTCCAGCACTTTAGGGAGACAGTCACTTGCACTGACGGGATCTGGGCTGTGGAGCGGTTCGTCGGGGAAGCTCCTCGTCCTGCCTTATGCTCCCCATCCCCAGTGGACTCCGGCCCTTTCGGTGAACTCCCACTGGTGGGGCCCGGCATGAACTCTGGAAGCAGTTGCCAGGAATATCTAGCTGCTAATTCAGTGCTTGGATTTGCTTGGGCCTCTCTCCGTGGTCCCCCTCCCAGAGCTGGGAATAGAACCCAGGAGTCCTGACTCCCAGCCCCCCTGCTTTAGCCACTAGACCCAACTCCCCTCCCACCACTGGACTAAAAAACCCAGGAGTCCTGACTCCCAGCCCCCCTGCTTTAGCCCCTCCCAGAGCTGGCAATAGAACCCAGGAGTCCAGTCTGCCTCTCGGTGTAGCTCACCCCAGGACTAATAACTACAGTTCCCTCCCCACCCATGGTTCCCAGGACACGTGTTCTGAATTGGCTGATGACAGCCCCGGTCCTGGCCCGTGCCTGGCTGTCTGCGGATTTGAGGACTAATTCCTTAGGCTTCAAGATCTCTCCCTTTGATAAGCCACCGCCCGTAACCCTGAGCCTGCCAGTCACTGGCATGTCCCCTCATCAGCTCCTCTCTCCCCCGGCACCCTTAGCAGCAGCCGGAGCATTTCCTTCCCGAGCTTCGCACTGCGCTGCACATCTCATTACGGGGGAGGCTGGCTTTATTCTCTGCCTCCCTCGCTGGCCCTGCAGGCTTCCCGGAAAAGGCCCATCTCTCATGCCCCCCCAGTCCAGCCACCTTTCCGAAGCATGTGGCTTGTGCTCGGATGAAAGGGCCTGTGGCAGGGGCGCGGTCAGGACTCTGCCTGTCTTCTGAGCATGGGGGGAGGCGGGGAGCTGTTTCTGCAAAGGGTCAGATCAACTCCACTTCCACCATCGCTCTTGGAGCCGGTGCGCAGGGGGATATAGGGCTCAGCTGAACATGCTCGGGGGGGAGTTGCAAACACTCTGCTTGGAAACGTTTTCCCCGCGTGTCTCCCTCCTCTCCTCGCTTTACTTGATGTACCCCAATAGTCTGCAGGAACGGTTACCCCATAGCCCCAAGCGCGGCCGAGGTGGCTGGGGGCTTTGACTGGAGAACAGTGTAGTGTTTGTCTTTAGGGAGGCTGTGCCTAAAAAGAACCATGAGTGGTTTGTTCCTCCCCCGCCATGGCTGAGCCCCCAATTCTGGTGGGCTTTGGGGGGCACCTCTGTCGGTGTCGAAGAGCTCCTCCGTGCCAGCTGCAGGGCAGAGCGGTGTTGGGATGTCACGCTGCGGCGCTTGACAGTGCCGAATTCAAACGTAAACGTGACCGATAAAGCCATTGGGTTTGTTACCATGCCGCGCTTCCGGGGCGCGGAGGACAGGGCCTCCTGCAGACCGGCGATCTCTCTTGTAAGCCCCGCAGAGCTGGCTGGGTCTGTGCCCGGGTCCCACCTGGGGCCGTGCTCTTGGCAGCTGTTGTGAGCTCAGCCGGATTAAGTGGCATCGGAATCTGGTTGGGAGACTTCCAACGGGGCGACTTGACCCTGGTGCCCTTCCCTTTGAAGCCACGGCCTGGGCAAGGCGGTGCCAGGGGCACTATGGTCACACGAGACTTTACCCCAGTGCAAGTAGGAGAGCCAGGACTCTGAACAGCTGCCGTGCACTTAAAGGCTCCAAGCATTAGAAGGGAAGGGTCAGAGGAAACGGAGCTGGAGAGAGGGGACCCCCCTGCAATACACAGCAGGAATCCAGGACGGGCGGGAGTTTGGAGCTGGCTTGGTGGAGGAGCCAGGGGGCGAGAAGGACGAATCAGCCCTTGGCTGCTCCTGGTTCGGATCCTCCAGGAGGCGCGAGGCGGCTGTTGGAAACCAGAGTGGGGGCTTGCGTCCCCTGCCAGTGCTCAGTGCAGCACGCAGGGCGACGGGGATCCAGCGGCAGGTCAAACTACTGAGCACGGGTGCTGCGAAGGACTGAGCCCCGGGGGAACCTGTGACGCGAGGGGGCAGTCGGGGGGCACCTTGCACACTGGGCGGGGCGTGTGGCCGCGTTGCAAGCTTATTGGAGGCTATGCAGGGCAATGCAGCTGGGTTTCCCTGGCATGAAGGGGGAGATGGGCCTCACGCGCCCGGCTCTGGTTGACATGTGTATTCTGCTGTGGGAGCTGGGCCCCATCAGCCTGGGGACTCCAGGTGGATCTGGCCGCTGGGAGCGTTACGCTGCTTCCAATCAGCAGGTGGGGTGGGGGGAGGACAGACCCCAGGGCCGGTGGTGGAGGAGCCAGATGGGGTATAAGCGGGATGCAGCAACGGGGAGTGGAGAGAAGCCATCTCTGGATCCTGGTGCTGGAGGGAAAGGGTGGCTGAGAGGGGACAGTCTCCGTGTCCCATTCCCGTCCCCTGTGCCAGCCGTTTGATTATTTACCATTGTGGTAGCATCTAGCAGCCACAAGCATGGATCCCTATTGTGTGGGGTGCTGTACGGGCCATGGGCTGGGACCCCCCCCCCCAGCCCGGGGCTGTGCGCGGGGTGGGCTGTGCCCCCCCCCCTCACCCTCCGTGCAGGGTGCTGTACGGGCCATGGGCTGGGACACTCCACTCCCCCGACTTCCGGGGCACTGTACAGGCACATAACCAAGAGCTGGGCCCTACCCCAAAGAGCTACCAATCTAAGATGGGAGATTTGCTCCTGGGGCACAGACCCGAGACCTGGCAGCATGGGCACCGAAGGCTGCTCCCGAGGGAAACTAATCATGCCCGGGCGGACGAGCACAAACTCTTCCTTTAGGGTTGAATTGAGGGGCAATCTCTGCTCTCCCTGTGTGTCCCCCCCAGCCCTGGATTCAATGGGATGGCGCCTGGGTGGAGGACAGTTTCTGGCTGGATTAAGTGGGAGGGTGGGAGCAGACTGGACAACCTGCTGGAAAATGCCCCCTACGGGAACAATCCTGCACCAGCCTCGAGGTTCCGCCAGGTCGTTCCACCTCGAACGTCTCTGGCCCTGATTCGCGGGGTACGTCTGTGCTGCCGTCATGGGGTGTGGTCTGCGCCAGCTTCTCTCTAGCCAGCCTGAGTATCCATCGCTGTGCAACCACAGCAGCGTGGCCTTCAGTTCCAGCCCGCCCCTGTACCCTGGCTCCCTCCTCGGCAGCCTGTGCTGCTGCAGCTTCACTGCTAGTGGTACCCGAGCCAGCTAGCTCAAAGCTCCCGCCTCTGCTGTGTGGACGTAGTCTTAGTCCCACTCCGGCAGCACAAAGGGCGTGGAAACAGCCCTCTGAGAATCCCACCCCCATGCAAAGGCCTTCCCAGCTGGTGCAGAGCTGGCATACGGGCCTTGCACCCGCCCCGTTCCCAGCCCCCGGCGTGGGGGTGGATTAGGGGCGTGGCTAGAGAGCACTGCACTATGGGGAGCCTTTTGATTCCTATGGGAAACAGAATGTGAGTTAGAGCAGCCCCGAGGCTGCTGTAATTTACAGCAGGGTTGGACAGAAGCTTGCATGACCCCAGAATATGTGGGGTGGGTAAAGGGGCTTAGGAGCTCTCTTACCTCCCTGCCCCAAGTGGAGGAAGGGCGGGACCATTAATCAGGCACCCTGGTTCCAAAGCCGTATGGCTCCTGCCAGCTGTAGGCTCGATCGCTTGAGGAATAGGGTTCTTCCTGGCTCCATTTGGAAATATAGATGCCCCCTTGCCACATGTTCCCCCTTCCCCGAATCCCCCCCAATCTCTCCAGAAGAAAATGGTTGTGGCTTTTTGCTCTTCCATGAGGCCTGTCACCTTGTATCACGCTGACGCATGGCCCTGTGACTGCAGCTCAAATCGAAATGAAAGGCAGGATAAAAATAGCTGCCTCTCCTCTGCGTGCGCTCTGCCTCCCGGCACTCCGCTGCTTTGCTGTGGTGGCAGGCTTCCCACCCCGCCAATAAGTCAGTTCTTCCGGCCCAGGAGCCCATCTGGACTTTGTCTCTTAGTTTTGCTAGTCAGGGCTGGTTTATGATTTCTCACTGGGCAATTTCTCCCCTGTGTTTTAAGTGGATTCAGCACTGGCGAAAGGGCTGGTTTGACCGCCCCGCAGACCAGGGCCTCCTATGCATGCAACTAGGATAGGCGTCGGGGTGAGCTTCCCCTAAATACGGCCCGTCGTGGCCATGCCCCAACCCTGCCCTGCAGGATTCACTTTCTGGGCCTGTGCAGTCCTGGTGGGGACCCAGTCTTCCAGCTGGAGCCACCAGCTGCTGCGTGGACCGGAGAAGGATCAAGGCATCACAGACCCTGTTTTAAGGCACGATCTTTAGGGCAGGGCATGGGCGCCTGTGCTGAAGTTGGCAGGCTTTGTACAGGTTTCCCATTGATTCTCAGGAGCAGGATTAGTGTGGCGGGACGTGGGGTGTGGACAGCTCAAGCTTGTACTTATCCCGCTGGTGTCTGCAGACATCGAGAGCGCCTGCATTATGTCCCGGCACCGGTTTGGTCCAACGAGCAGCAGCCTCGTTCTTCCCATGAATACACTGGTGTAAAACGGGAGTCGGGGGGGTGCAGGAGTCTTTCCCTCATCGCTCTGTTGACTGGTCCTGCAATCCAATCCTTGAGCCCGGACAGACCCTTCCTCGGACCTGCCTGTGTGGATCGATTGCAGGGTTGGGGCCATAGCTTTGGGTTCCCTTTTGGGATGAAAGCCCCTCTGGAAACGTCAGGGAGCCCAGACTGGGTCAGTTCTGTTGGACGTGTCGATTTTCAGGCGAGAAGGGACCGTTCTGATCATCTCGTCTGCCCTCCTGCACAGCCCAGCCTGGAGAACCTCCCCTAGCGATTCCTGCATGGAGCCCGTAACTTCTGGTTGAGCTCGGATGTGTCTCTGAGAAAGAGGTGGCCAATCTGGAAGGATGTTGGGAGCTCGGAAAGGGTTCAGAGAAGAGCCACAAAAGTGATTAAAGGATTAGAAAACCTGCTGGAAGCTAAAGCTAGACTGGAAATAAGGTGTAAGTTTTTAACAGGCAGAATAATTAACTCACCCAGGGTTGCGGTGGATTCTCCATCACGGGCAATTTTAAAATCCAGATGGGATGTTTTTCTACAAGACCTGCTCTAGGAATTATTTTGAAGCAATTCTCTGGCCTGGGTTACCCAGGAGGTCAGGTTAGATGATCAACAATGGTCCCTTCTGGCCTTACATCTATGAATGTAAAGACTCAAGTGATGGAGAATCCCCTATGTCCCTAGATGCGGTGTTCCCGGGGTTCAGACCCCCTCACTGTTGCAAAATGTGTACCTTATTTCTAGTCTGAATTTATCTAGTTTCAGGCCATGTCTACACTATGGGGACTATCCTGGCACAGCTACGGTGCCCTACTATGTTGGCATAACCCCATAGAGTAGACCCAGCCTGAAGCAATGGAAGGGGTTTTTCCATTGGTGTAGGAACACCACCTCCTTGACCAACGGCAGCTAAGTCAATGGAAGAATTCATCCGTTGCCCTAGCTGCATCTACACTGGGGATTAACAGATTTATTTGGGCATAAGTTTTTTACCCACGAAAATTTATGCCCAAATAAATCTGTTAGTCTTTAAGGTGCCACCGGACTCCTCGTTGTTTTTGTGGATACAGACTAACACGGCTACCCCCTAATACTGGGGATTAGGTCAATATCGCTACAGTGGTGTGACTCTCTTGCTGAGACGCAGGTTTTCCAGGTCTCAGATCATTCTTGTAGCTCTCTTCTGAACCCTTTCCAATTTGTCAACAGCCTTGTTGAAGTACAGACACCAGGACTGGATCCGGCATCCAGCAGCTCCGTGCAAAGCACGGATCTGCAGTGTCTGAAACTGAAAAGAGTGAATGACAATTCTTCAGATTATTTTTTTGGAACGAAATGATCCGTTTAACTCATTTTGGGTTGGTTTTCGGTTCTTTCACCTTTTTTTTTTAAAACTAACGTTGAAGTAAAATTTGAAATGGAAAATGGTTTTGAATTGAAAAGTTTTGCTTAAAAAATGTGGAAATGAAACATTTCAAAATTTGGGGGGAGGTTTTTTGGGGGGGCAGGGTTGATTGAAACAATTTAACGAATTTGATACAAATTCGCAAAATGTTTTGGTCAACAAAAAATCTGCATTTTTTTTCATCCTGAAACGATTTCAGATGGAAAATGTTGCCCAGGGCTAGTATCCGTTGACGGTCTCACCAAAGCCTTATACAACGGTGATAACACATCTCTGCTTTTGCTGAGTGTTCTCCACCTTATCCATCCAAGGACTGCATTTCCCCGCCTGCCACCAGCCTTGGGTTTTTCCTGTTTCGTGGGTGGGTTTATGACTATAGTCTGGAATTCAGACATTGTAAAGTTGTTACACCAGCTTGAGTGATTTATTGCTAATATTAGTCCGGTGTTACCTCATTGTTTTGCCTCCAGCTGGTGTCTCTTGCCTTATACTTAGAGTGTGAGCTCCTTGGGGGCAGGGACTGGCTCTTTGTTCTGCGTTTGTACAGCACCTAGCACCTGAGGGGCCTGGCCCACGGCTGGGGCTCACGGGCGCAGCCATGATACAGGACAATTAACGCTGACTGTCCCGCGGGGCTTGGAGAGTCCATTTTGCGGCTGGAAAATTGGTTTTGCCCTTGTGCCCTTTGGTCAGGGAATTGACTTGGCGAAAGTCACCCAGCGGGTCAGCAGCAGAGCTAGGAATAGGACGCAGGCCAGCACCCTCCCCAGGAGCCCACACAGGCTCCGTAGTTGCCTTCAGCCAGCTGTCTGGGCGCTGCGTTGGTGATAGGTGGCTCGTTCCACAGGAGCAGCCAGTGCTTAATTTGGGCCAGGGCCGGCACCTCTGGGCTTGGCAGTTCCTAGCCCCGGCGTCTCTGGGCTTGGCAGTTCCTAGCCCCGGCGCCTCTGGGCTTGGCAGTTCCTAGCCCCGGCGCCTCTGGGCTTGGCAGTTCCTAGCCCCGGCACCTCTGGGCCCAGGGCTGGCGCTTCCATTTAGGTGACCTAGGCGGTTGCCTAGGGCAGCAGGATTTGGGGGGCGGCATTTTGCCGCCCTTGGCGTCAATTCTGCGGCGGGGGGTCCTTCTGTGCTCCGGGTCTTCGGTGGCAATTCTGCGGCGGGTCCTTCACTCGCTCCGGGACCCGCCGCCGAAGTGCCTCGAAGACCGGGAGCGCGGAAGGACCCCCCGCCTAGGGTGACCAGATGTTCCAATTTTATAGGGACAGTCCCGATTTTGGGATCTTTTTCGTATATAGGCTCCTATTACCCCCCACCCCCTGTCCCGATTTTTCACACTTGCTGTCTGGTCACCCTACCCCCGCCTAAGGGCGGCAAAAACCCTGGCACCGCTCCTGTCTGGGCCTGCTGCATCAGTTAGGAATGTAAAAAAAATGGCTTGATTTTCATTATAAGTTAAGGCCTGGGAGCAGATGCCTGGCCCCGGTGGGGGTGTGAGTGATTCCAGGCCGTGAGAACTGAGGGGCACGTCCCTGGCGGGAGAATCTGGGCTCTGGCTGGCCACGGGCAGCGACCGGGCAAGCGGCAGCCATGAGCGATTGCCATGTGTCTGCCTTGGAGAGCCGTCCCCTGGATTGAACGGGCAGGATTTGGCGAGAACTCCTCTACCATGGTGCAGCCGCGGCATCTCCTGAAAGTGACGTGAAGGGCACGGGGGCCGGGAGAGCCCGCCAGCCTCCAGGGGGGAGTGACTCAGCATGTCTTCTTTGTGTGTGTGGGGGGGGGGGGGGGGTTCGTCCTTGTCTCAGACCGCTCACGGGGAGAGGAGCTGGGCACGACGCAGATGAGGGTCTGGCCTGCGTAGGCGGGAGGATGTTTCTCTCCCCCGGGCTAGGCCGACAAGCCCGGGCGGCTGCGGGGGCCGAGTTAGCCCTCTTGGCTTTAGCTGCCCGGTGGGCCGTGAAATCCCCGGGACGAGGGATCAGGATTGTGCTAATCACGCAGGTCGACAGCTGCCGTCGCCGGGGTGCGAACGTGCCGCTTTGGAGTCCCCCCCCACACCCACGCTCTGCCACGTCAGGATCGGAGGCTGGGGGTGAAGGGATTCGTTTCCCCTCCGTACTGATGCGATCGGCGGCTCAGAGCTGCACTGCGACACAACTGCCCCCCCCCGCGCCCCCATCTCCCCCTGTGCTCACCCTACCCTGCAACATTACAGGGACACCCCACTGCACCCCTGTGCTCTGCCCCCTAACTCAACCCTGCAGCATCCCAGGAACCTGCCCACATCTCCATCTGCGCTCAACCCCGTCCCCCCTGCTCATCTCAGCCCTGAAGTGTGACATCGTGTCCTCTGCTCCTCCATTGCCCCTTGGGCCCGCCCCCCCCACCCCGATCTGCAGCATGAAACAGTCCCCTCTGCACCCCCTGTTTCCCCCTGTGCTCTGCCCCCCAGCTCAGCTGTACCCCATAGCACATTTCCCCATTTCCCCCTTCCCATCCCCCGCCATGCCCTGCTCCCAGCTACGGCTGCCCGCCTGGCTGACAGTGCCCCGTGCGGCACAGGGCTGCCCCTCGTACCAGTCCCGTTAGCCAGGGCTCCCCTTGCGCTTCCATCCCCCAGTGGAAGAGAAGTGCAGCAAGAAATTAGCCACGGGTTGCTGGAACAACTTGGGAGATCACAGCCCTTGCTGGCAGGACAGGCGGGGCGGGGGTGGGTGGGAGTGGGGGCGCTGGGAGCCGCACAGAGCCACCAGCCAGAAGAGTGATGGGCTGCCCGCTATGGGAGAGAGGGATCTTCATCTCCTATGAGCTCCTAATTCGTTGGGTTTGGGGTTCAGACACAGCATGGGTGGCAGGACTGCTGGGTTCTCTCCCCAGCTCTGGGAGGGGAGTGGGGTCTAGTGGTTAGAGCAGGGAGGCTGGCAGCCAGGACTCCTGGGTTCTCTCCCCAGCTCTGGAAGAAGCATGGGGTCTCGTGCATAGAGCACGGGGTTGAGTGTGGAACCCAGGAGTCCTGACTCTTCTTCCCCCTGTTCTAACTGCCTGCCTCCTAGAAGTTGTTGGGCTACCCGCCTGCCACGCTCCACCCCAGCACCTGCTGCTTGGCGTTAGTGGCCGCATGGCCCTTGCACGGATATGCTCTGCTGAGCCCAGAGGCGAGGGAGCTCCAGGGCTGTGCGTTACTGCTGACAGGTGCCGCTCTGTTTGCTGTGTCCCTCCAGGCCTCATCGTCTACCTGGGCATGATGGTGGGAGCGTTCCTGTGGGGCGGCCTGGCGGATCGGATCGGCCGGAAGCAGTGCCTCCTTATCTCCCTCTCGGTCAACAGTGTCTTCGCCTTCTTCTCCTCTTTCGTGCAAGGTTACGGCACCTTCCTCTTCTGCAGGCTGCTCTCCGGAGTGGGGTAAGGGAGGCCCGCCAGGAGCCAGCCTGTTGGATGCTCTGCTGGGAGGGTGGCGTGGGGCCCAACGGGAAGGTCCACCTCTGGCCGTGTCATGGCAGGTGGATCGAAACAGATCCTGAGCCATTTCCAGTCTCCGTGCACCATGTTTGTAGGTGGGGTGGAAAACCCGTTTCCCGGAGCTTTTAGAGCCACTGAGGTCTGCTCTGGGCCAGGTCAGAACTGGGATGGTCTAGTCTGGGATGCTGGGTGAGCGGTGGTATCCGAAGAGAAGGAGCTAGGTAGACCTGTGGTCGGAGCTGCTACATGAGAGGCGGTCGGGAGGCCATAGCAGATGGGCCAGAGGCTGGATACGTTATGGCAGAAGGTGGGAAACTGGCAGAGATGGGCCAGTGGTCAAATGGGTGGCAGCTGGTGGGATGCCAGTAAGGTCTGATCTGAAATGGCAGGAGGTGGGGTTACTGGACCATATGGACCAGTGGGTTTGATCCAAAATGGCAGGAGGTGGGGATACCAGACTGTAGGGATGAGTGGTTTGATCTGAGATGGCAGGAGGTGGGGACACCAGAATGTATGGACCAGTGGTTTGATCTGAGATGGTAGGTGGTGGGGATACCAGACTGTATGGACCAGTGGTTTGATCTGAGGTGGCAGGAGGTGGGGATACCAGACTGTATGGACCAGTGGTTTGATCCGAGGTGGCAGGAGGAGGGGATACCAGACTGTATGGACTGGTGGTTTGATCTGAGGTGGTAGGAGGTGGGGATACCAGACTGTATGGACCGGTGGTTTGATCTGAGATGGCAGGAGTTGGGGATACCAGACTGTATGGACTGGTGGTTTGATCTGAGATGGCAGGAGGAGGGGATACCAGACTGTATGGACTGGTGGTTTGACCTGGAATGGAAATGTCCCGGGAAATTCTGTAATATTTTTCCATCTGCTCCCTTCCCCCTGGACATCCTGCCCAGATTCTCCCTCCCTCCCCTCTGATAATCTCAACGCAGCAAGTACCAGCTCATCCAGGGGGCTCCATCCCCTGTTAGGGTCCCACCCTCGAATCCCCGCTGCTCATGCTAATGGAGGAGCCCGGCTGGGAGATCAAAGGTGGCCACTGATATGGAAGGTGCGACTTGAAGTGATTTGTCCGAGGTCACCCAGCAAATCAGTAGCTAGTCCAGAAATAGGACCCAGGAAGCCTGTCTCCCTCCCCTGTCCTCTAACCCCTAAACTCTCTTCTCCCAGTGGGTTTATAAGCCAAGTTGCCACTTTGCCTGCTCAAGCTAGCTCCCACATCTGGGCAGGAAAGCAGGTGCCGTAATGAATTGAGATGCTAATGCCGCGTGCACCTCTGAATTCCCCTTCTCTGGGGAGCACCGCCTGGAATCTGCCAGCAGAAATCTGCTGGTAATTAAGGTAATTAAGAGCAGGCTTCCCCGAGAAAACCAACGCTGTGGAAAGGAACGTCCAGACCCAGTGCCGGAATCCGGCCAGGCTGGTGTCTCTGCAATGGATGTGGAACAAGAGGCAGTCTGGGATCTCTTTCCCCCCCCCACCCTGCCCTAAGCAAACACGTAATTCATCTAGCCCAGGTATATGACCTGCTCCACCCGCTGCCTATCTAACTTGGTATCCTCCACTACCTGCTGCTACATTTGATCAGGCTGATGGTGCATCAGGTCTGCTTTCCTGGCTTCAGAGGACGGTGTTAAAACCTCAGCACCTTGTAGTAGGGCGCGGACGAGTCCTTCCTGACCCCCCATTCCCATTTGGCAATGAGCTTATGCCCTGAAGCATGAGGATCGCCAGCCCTTGCAGGCTCTCTCCTACTGGAAGCTGTTCTGATCCATGTTTTCTTCCTCCCTTTCCCAGCATCGGGGGCTCAATCCCCATTGTCTTCTCCTACTTCTCGGAGTTCCTAGCTCAGGAGAAGCGAGGTGAGCACCTGAGCTGGCTCTGCATGTTCTGGATGATCGGGGGCATCTACGCATCAGCCATGGCTTGGGCCATCATCCCTCACTACGGTAAGAGAAAATGGGGCTAGCTGGTGCTCCCATCCCCCTTGTGCTGGGAAAGCCACCGTGGTCTCTCCCCTCTTGCTCCAGCAAAGACTGTGTCAAAGAATGGGTGGGTCAGGGGTTGGTAGTAATGGACTATGGATAGGAGTGGCTGAAAATTTTCCATCCAAACTGTTTCCTGATAAAAAATTGGATTTTTTACTGAATTATTATTATTTTTTTTTGCAAGAAGTGTCTGCTTCCCTCAGAAAATCCCGTAGTGCCTCAAAGTGGAAACATTTTGATTCAGAAATACCACCATGGTGCATCATGGGAGTTGTAGTTTGGGTGCCTCCTGTCCCCCATTTTCCTCTATGGGCTGGACTCCTGGGCCGGACTCCATCTCCCATGATGCACCATGGCTAGGGCTTCTGAAGATGCACCACCTCCCCTTTCCAAGTGGGGGGGAGACTGTGGTGCATCATGGGACATGGAGTCCAGCCAGGCAGCCTGGCCTATAGAGAACAGGGCACCCGAACTACAGCTCCCATGAGGCACCAGATTGGCATTTCCGAATTGAAATCTTTAGGTATTCAAAATTTTCCAGGGAGGGAACCCCACATTTTTTGGACCAACTTTAGCTCTGTAGCCCCTACCACTCCAGTTCACACCAGTTGTCACAGTCTAGCTGTCTGTGTGGATTGTGTTTTGCCATCCCAGCCGTTCGCAGCCCCAGGCTGGCAGCCTCAGCAGAGACATCTGGTGGGCCTGAACTCCCCTCTTGCGCCTGCCCTGGGCCAGGCCACACTGGTAGTGTAGGAGCAGAGGGCATGTGTGTAGGGGGACGCTGGCCCCGAAGCTGACTCTGAGACGTGCCCTGGCTGGGATGTGGATGCTAACAACATCCAGGGCTCCTGTGCGTCAGACCAGGGGCTTTGTTATGTGCACTAGGCTGAACTGATTGCAAGAGAAGGAGTTAGGAAAGAAATTCCCTTGCCAAGGGGGCGTGTTGGGGTGGCAGGCAGTCTGGGATGGCATTTAAACCCTGAGTGCCAGGTTCTGGACTGCTCCAAGAGTGTCAGTCATGCCAGCAAGGCTGCCTGCCGGCCACTGGGAGCCGAGCTCCTGCTTTGCTCCTCCCACACTCTTCCAGTTCCCGACCACACCCTTGGGATGGGAGCTGGCTTGGTTGGGGGAATCGGGGTCATGCTGGGGAGGGTGCTGTGCAGAAAGGGGGAAGCTGATACTTAATGGGGGTAGGCAGGAAAGCCCTAAGGAGGTAGAGGAAGGAGGAAGGGGGCAGGAATGGAGACGAAGACGCAGCTGCTCCTGGTGGGGTGGAAATCTCCCCCCACGCTCCTCCACTTAAGAACCTAAGAACTTAAGAATGGTCACATTGGGGCAGACCAGTGGTCCACCTAGCCCAGTATCCTGTCTCTGACCATGGCCAGGTTTAGGGACACCCTGAGCATGGGGTTGCGTCCCTGACCATCTTGGCTAACAGCCATTGCTGGACTTATCCTCCAGGAACTGATCTCGTTCTTTTTTGAACCCGGTTGTGCTTTTGGCCTTCACAACATCCCCTGGCAACAAGTTCCACAGGCTGACGGTGTGTTGGGTGAAGTCGTACTTCCTTATGTTGGCTTTTAACCTGCTGCCTATTAATTTCGTCTGGTGACCCTAGTTCTTGTGTCAGGTGAAGGGGTAAATAACACTTCCCAAGCCACTTTCTCCCATTCCTGATTGTATAGACCTCCCTCATATCCCCCTCCTTAGTTGTCTCTTTTCTAAGATAAACAGACCCAGGCTTTATAATCTCTCCTCATATGGAAAACATTCTAGCCCCCTAATCATTTTTGTTGCCTTTCTCTGCACCTTTTCCAATTCTAATCTATCTTTTTGAGATGGGGTGACCAGAACTGCCCGCAGTATTCAAGTTGTGGGCGCACCATGGCATTATATAGTGGCACTATGATCCTTTCTGTCTTATTATCTATCCCTTTCCTGATGGTTCCTAATATTCTGTTCGCTTTATTGTCGGCCACCGCACATTGAGTGGAGGTTTTCAGAGAACTATCCACAATGACTCCAAGAGCTCGCTTGTGAGAGAGAGAGGTGTTGTTGTTTATTACTTCTCATAACACAAGAACTAGGGGTCACCAAATGAAATTAATGGGCAGCAGGTTTAAAACAAATAAAAGAAAGTATTTCTTCACACAACGCACAGTCAACCTGTGGAACTCCTTGCTAGAGGATGTTGTGAAGGCCAAGACCATAGCAGGGTTCAAAAAAGAACTAGATAAGTTCATGGAGGATAGGTCCATCAATGGCTACTAGCCAGGATGGGCAGGAATGGTGTCCCTAGCCTCTGTTTGCCAGAAGCTGAGAATGAGCGACAAGGGATGGATCACTTGATGATCACCTGTTCTGTTCATTCCCTCCGGGGCACCTGGCACTGGCCACTGTCAGAAGACAGGATACTGGGCTAGATGGACCTTTAGCCTGACCCAATAGGGCCAGTCTTATGTTCTTATGTGAATGGTAACAGCTAATTTGGACCCCATTGTTTTGTTTGTATAGTTGGGATTAGTTTTTCCAATGTGCTTTACTTTGCACGTATCCGCACTGAATTTCATCTGCCCTTTTGTTGCTCAGTCACCCCATTTAAGGAGATCCCTTTGTGACTCTCGGCAGCCAGCTTTGGATGTAACTATCTTGAGTTCTACCACTTCTCACTCCTCCTCCTCCTGTTTTTCGCTCCTCTCCTGTTCCCCAGGCTGGAGTTTCCAGATGGGCTCCGCGTACCAGTTCCACAGCTGGAGGGTCTTTGTCCTGGTCTGCGCCTTCCCCTCTGTCTTTGCCATCGGCGCTCTCACCACCATGCCCGAGAGCCCACGCTTCTTCCTGGAGGTAAAGGCCGTGTGGCTCGATGCGGGGAGGGAGTCAGAAAGGACTAATCTGTGCGTGTCCGCGTTTGGGGCCCTGGGCTGGGCTGCAGCAGGATCTAAGGCAAAAAGGGGGCACTGGCTGGCTCTGGGGTATGGGGATCGGATCCTGAACTGGCCCCCAGCTCTGCTCCAACCTCCTGCAGTAGAAACTAGAGCTAGGCCAGGAGCAACGTCAGATGGGACTATCTGAGACGGGGCTTTGGGGGCACCGCCCCAGGCCTAGCAACAAACCCATCATCCTCAATAGTGAACAGCTGCCCCAGGACTGAATTCCACCCTTGCCCCGAAGGGGGGCAATGCAGAAAGCTGGGGCTTCCGTACGAGCTCTGGGGATGGAGAGGTGGCTCCTGTACCCAGGACCTGTCAACCCAGCAGTACCTGTTACCAAATCAGCAGCTAGGAGCAGGGATGGTGCTTTGAGCCCGCTGGCAGCATGGGGCGTCCCATGGCTCTACCGTTTGCTTGGGTGACTCGTGGCCATGCCCCCGAGCACAGGTGGGGCATGATACCTGGAGAGCGGCGACACCTGGCTCAGGGCCTGGTCTGAGAGGGTTTGAGAACAGCTGGCCTAGGTGACCCTAATTCTTAGGGGCATTTCCTGCATGGCTGACCTGCCTTCAAGCCAGGAAGCATGGGGCAGTGGGGTGCCCCTTGTAGGCTGAGTTGCAGTAGCCCAGGTGCCTAGCACTGGGGGCTCTGGAAGCGCTGGCAGTGGGGGGCAGCCTGCCCCACGCTGCCCCCTTGGATTTTCTCTTGCAGAACGGGAAGCATGACGAGGCCTGGATGGTGCTGAAGCAGGTTCACGACACCAACATGCGAGCCAAGGGCCACCCCGAGAGGGTGTTTTCGGTAAGCGCCGCTCGGTCGCTCCCCCCGGCTGCTCTGGTCCCCCGGGGCAGAGGAGAGACCTTTAGGCTAGAGGAGAGAGGGGCGAGCCAAGGAAAACGCTTGTCGGTGGTGACGGAGGAGGGTGTCGTGAGTAGGGCACTGGGCTGGGAGTCAGGAGACCTGGACCTTATTCCCAGCTCTGCTGCTGAGTTTGGACAAATCGCTCCCTCCTTGTGCCTGGGTTCCCCGCCTGTAAATAACGACGACGACCCCTAGCTCTTTCCATCAGCAGAGCAGTATCGTTGTCCCCATTTCACAGCTGGGGAAACTGAGGCACAGAGTGGGGCAGCGATGTGCCCAAAGTCACCCAGCAAGCCGGGAATAGAACTTGAGTCTTCTGAGTCCCAGCCCAGTGCTCTATCCACTAGGCCATTTCCCTACCTCTTGGGGGGGGGAGGGTGGTTGAGAGTCTAAAACCCGCTTGTGGGTTATTAGGGGAATAGGGTGCCAGCTGCCTCTTTTGGGCCATTGGTGGGATAGGGACCCCCCCGTGCAGGGATTGCTAATGCTATTTTTGTTCAAAATAATTTCTATCACCCCAGAAATATAACAGGCCCTGCACCATGGAACCTGGCATCTTCCACACCAAAGCACAGACCCAGCCTCCAACCCCCTGAGCTAAAGGAGTAACTCCGTTAGCTGGTAGCAGTAATAGGCCATTATCCTCTATATGGGCCAGTTGCTAGAGGGTAACGTGGTACGCTGGGCCAGCATCCGACATCTAGACCAGGATTGGCTCGAGTGGGGAGAATCTGAGCCCTAGGACGAGGGGTGCTCCCCGCTGCTAGGAGCAAGGGGGGCGCTGGACTGCGGCATCAAGGCAGAGGGGGGTGGTCAGAGGGAACTGAGGGAGAATGTGAGAGGGGGAGATTCATTCCCAGCACGAGGCACAAAGCCGAGCGGGGTGGGGGAGAAGGAGCGGGGCTAGGGAGGAGAAGACCTGAGGGGCTCCGCTTGGATTCGGTGTGATTAGTTTTTCCAGTGAGCCAGTGAAAGGTGGGTGGGGGGCCGTGGGGACTGTCGGGCAGCGGGGGGGTGGGGGGGGCAGAGGGTTGAGACGGGGTGTTTGGGGACGGGAGAAGTACTCCGGGGCAGCCCGGTTCCCAACCTGGGAGAGGTCACCTCCCTGCAGGGGTGAGGCCCGGCTGCAGCATCGTGGACAAACCTGCCGCCAGGGGCAGAGATCGGGATGTAAGCTGGCACTGGTTTCCCTGGCACAGGGCGATGGGTCTTCGGCTGGTCCGCGGCCACAGGCTGGAGGGGCCGGACCGGCTGACATCTCCGCCCTCTGAGCGTCCTGCTGCCCGTGCTTTCTCCCCGCCCCATGCCGGGGGACGTCCCCCTTCTGCCCCCATGCTGCCGGTAACCTCGTCCTCCCTCCCGCCTGGCAGGTCACCCACATCAAAACCATCAAGCAGGAGGACGAGCTGATCGAGATCCAGCTGGACACCGGTACCTGGTACCGGCGCTGGATGGTTCGGATCCTGAACCTCTTGCATCAGGTAGGGCCGACCCCTGGGGACCTTGTCATAAACCCAGGAGAGCAGGGGCCAATTCCACCCTGGTCTGAGCTACACCGGGGCTGGATTCAGGCCGGAGGACGGCTCCACGCAGCCAGAATCCTCCCCCAGCGTGGCCGAGAGCTGGCAGGACGCCCCCCATGAGGCACTTGGCCCTATGTGCTGGGCCCTGGGGGGAAGCGGGGACCTCCCCCCACCCAGATGACCAGCTTTATCAGGACGTGCCAGGCAACCTCATAGCCTGGCAGGGATTGTGGGGTGACTCTTCGGGGGTCAGAGGTCAAAGCTGAGTGACCCCTTGCAAAGCGAAGGGGATTTACCTATCCAGCAACGCCGGCCTCCTTTGCCTCTGGCTGGCCTGTCCCTTGGCCAGGGCACTGCGCCCAGCGCGGGGGCGGGGGGCTTCCCCAGCTCCGCTGCTCCTCGGCTCCTCTGCCGAGAATCCGAGAGCCCTGGTCCCACAGTGACCCGGACTGGGTCCCAGTCCCCTCAGGGGATCATTCGGGCTGGATTTGAACCCGCAGCCGAGCGTGGCCACGACCGCAAGGGCGCTCTCCCAGCCCGAAGAGGGCAGGTCGTCCCTGCCTCCGTGCGGCAAGTGTGGGTTCCTGGGCGAGGGGGTTATTTGGGTGGTGCTGCAGCTGGGACTCCTGTAACACACAGACCAGCATGGCAATGTCCGGGCTCTCCCCCCTGCTCCCTGCCCGCGCCCTTCCCCTGCACCCACCCCGAGCTTGAACAATCCGCTCCAATGGGCTCCAGTCGGGCTGCATTGCCGCGACCGAGCAGGGAGGGGGATGTGGACGAGCCCAGCCGGGTCTCCAGGGCTGGCCACCTGCCTCGTGCAGTAGGGAGTCCCTTCCCAGCCAACCCCGGGCCTTGGGACTTGGTGAGGGGGGTCCAACGGCCACTCAGCGTCCTGTGTGTCCTAGCGCCCCTCCGGGCCCTGCTCTGCTGAAATCAATGGGGATTCCTGGGGGTGTGGGGTCTGCACCCCAGCCCTCTCTGTGCCCATCCCAACCCCCCTGTTGGCCCCTGTTCCTGCCCATGCATCAGCTCGCCCTATCTGCTGCTGTATTTCTCTCCATCTCCGTCTTCTTCCTCCATCGTGCCCCATCTCCCCGCTCATCCCCCCTGCCTCCATCTTCCCTCTACCTGTCTCTCTTCTTGGGTCTTTCCCCCATAGCCCCCCAGTCCCTAGCTGTCCCTGCTGGGAGCTGGGTGTGTCCCTGGCTGTGCCCGCCCCCCAGCAGAGCTGGCGTGGCGGTGAGTGGTCCCTTCATGCTCCCCGTCTCTCCCTCCTTCAGGTCTGGAGCAACTTCCTGCAGTGCTTTGCCCCCGAGTACCGGCGCGTCACGCTCATGATGATGGCTGTGTGGTTCACCATGTCCTTCAGGTGGGATGGGCGCGGGGACCCCAGGGGGAGGGGCTGGAGAGGTGATTTTGGCCCCGGTGTTGTTTGCTCTGTGTGACTTGCTGGGTCAGTTTCTTCCTGGCTCTACTCCCAGTGCGGGAGGGGATTGGCCAGGGTCTCCTCTGAGCCACGAATTATCCCGGGCTCAGTGATGCTTCCCTGTTGCACGGCGTGAAGGCCACAACATGCTTTGCAAAAGATGGAGGAATCCTGTTATGCCCATGCTACAGCCAGAGAAACTGAGGCACGGGAGGGGGGGAAGTGACTCGCCAAAGGTCAGGCAGGGTGTCAGTGGTAGAGACAAGAGTGCAACCCAGGAGTCCTGACTCCCAGCCACAACCCTGCTCTAATCTCTAGGCCCCACTCCACACACACAGCTGGGAACAAAACCCTGGAGTCCTGAGTCCCTGTCCCCTGCTCTAACCGCTACACGTACTGTCTCTGTTAGGGAGAGGTGGTCACACCCGTGTAGATCTTATGAGGGATGCGAGTATAATCCATGCAGTCTGAAGGAGGGGGACATAAGATATTGCCGCTGGGAAGGGGAATGGGGCGTGCCCAGGGAGGGATTAATACCATGTGGTTAACAGGGATTTTCCAGCAGCTGGGTATCGATGTTCCCCTGAGCCACTTTGGTGCCTTATCAGACCCCCGCCCCACCCGCTGTAGGGTTGGTGCCCAGGGTCAGAGGACAGCTCTGCAAGCCAGAGGGGGCACGCGCCCCCTGCTCATGCCGCATGAGGTCCTCCATGCGCTTCCCTTCTCCGGAGCTCCTTCTGCAGCAGTCAGTCGACGCCGTGCTGTGGTCGGCAACGGGTTGGCATTAGCCGCGGCTCTGGTTAGGGCCAGCAGGAGAACAGCTTTGTTTGTGGTGGAACCGAAAATGAAACTTTTCTAACTTTTCGGCAAATCGAAAACTTGAAAAAAAAACCAACAGAACATTTCAATCTGGGTTGGATCCTGC
>NC_048321.1:8284714-8304565 GCF_013100865.1 Trachemys scripta elegans
TCTCTCTCTCTCTCTCTCTGATAGTTACTACGGCTTGACTGTCTGGTTCCCAGACATGATCAAGCATTTACAGAACATCGAATATGCCTCCCGCACCAAGCTCTTCACCCGCGAGAAGGTGGAGCACTTCACCTTCAACTTCACCCTGGAGAACCAGATCCACCGCAACGGTGAATACTACAACGACAAGTGAGTGATGGGTCGTCCCTCCTCACCCCCAGGGCAATTAGCAAGAGCCCTCTTTGACCCTTGTGAGATGGGTCGAGGTGCTGGGGGGCCGTGCTCATGGGAAAACAACCAGGTGTCCTGTACTGGGCAGAGCCTGCAAAGACACTGGGAGGTTGGTGGGGTCTAACATGGCTCCGTGGTTGCAGAGAATGGGCTGCATGTACCTGCGCTGGGGGATCGCTAGTCTGGGCAGTGCCGGGAGGAGGTCTCTGGGCTCGAGGGGAGGAGGGCTGCATGAATAACTAGGTGCTGGAGGAAATGCAGCCAGAAACTCACCAGGAGTGCAGCTGGGGAGGTTGGGATCCTTTGTGTAACCAGAGCACGGGCATCAACAGGGCAAGCTTGCCCCTCACCCCGCCACACACCGACCCCTGCCTTTACGGACCCCCACAGTCCATGCAAGCCTTGAGTTATCTGCTGTGCCAACTGCAGATACTTAATTAACTCCCAGTCGTGGATACTGAACTGAGACCCACCAAACTCATTGCACAGAAGGGGTCTCCGAACATCCAGTGTCTGGCTTAGCAAGGTCCAGAAACCATTTTTGTTCCCCCGTGATGGAGGGACCCACACTTCCCACGCCCCCTATCCCAGTCGCTCTTGGGTCGCTCAGTCCCCGGGTTCGTGCCTGGCAGGTTCATCGGCCTCAAGTTGAAATCCGTCTCCTTTGAGGACTCCCTGTTTGAGGACTGCTACTTCGAAGACATCACCTCCAGCAACACCTTCTTCAAGAACTGCTCCTTCTTCTCCACTGTCTTCTACAACACAGGTAACTTCCTGCTGCCCTGTAACAAGTCAATGGGCCATCTAGACCGGTGGGTCTCAACCTGGCCCAATCAGCACAGAGCTGCAGCCCATGTGACATCCTCAGGGCCATAATATTGGATACGGCCCACAGTGATAAATAGGTTGAGACCCCTGAGACAGTACCAGATCCACTGGGCCACACTGACTCTGGCTTTTAGCTTATGTCTTTACTGCAAAGGTGTGTTCTGAACTTGGGTTCGCTGAATCAGGTTAACATAGCAGTACAGACCTGGCAGTTTGGGTCAGCTGCTCAAATTCAAGTTCATAAGGCAGCCAGGGACTGAACTTGAGATACTAAGCCCTGTTAAAAGCCAAGTTGCTGTGTCTTCACTTCTATTTGAACCCGAGCTAGCTAATGTGGGTTAGTTAACCCATGTTAAGAACACACCGTATTTTGCAGTGTAGACATGCCCTTAGAGACAGGCTGAAATCTCCAACACTGGACTTTGCTGGCTAATAGTATTCCTCATAGGGGAGGTTCCTTCCTGACCGGCCAGCTGGTGGTCAGCTTGTGCCATGGAGCATGAGGATTAATCGCCCTTGTGTTCGCTAGCCTAAGTAGTGCAGATGCTGCTTTTGGGGTCCCTGGAAGGGGAGGGCAAGCGACATGAACGTGATGTTTTGGGGTGTGTGTGTGTGTCAGTGGAGGGCAGCGTCTCAACCAGCGTGACGGGAGAACAAACAGGGGGCCTGATTCTCCACTGCCCTGCCCCCATCTGCAGCCATTTCCACACACCGATGCAAAAGGGGGTGTAAAAAGCTACCAGGCAGCATCCAGGAACCACTTTGCACCAGTGGAAATGGCTGGGCAAGGTGCCGCGTGGAGGAGGATTGGGCCAGGGCTGTTTTGTTTTAGGGCCTTAATTCCCCACCTGGCCCTCTGCGGGGCTTGAAATTGCTGCACTTGCTGTGAGGCTGCTGTTAAATATTCTCCGGGCCGTGCTAATCAGCCGCCTTGCGGTGACTCGGCACTGAATAGACCCTGATGGGCTTTGGGAGGGGAGCCCTAGACAAGGAGAGATCAGGCAGCTGGAGCCGCTAACCCACGTATTTTCTGAAAGGCCTCAACAAACGCTGTGGAAGGGGGAACAAATTTACCCCCCTCGTCTCCCCCCAAAAAGCCATCTTCCCCTGGGACAGATGCCACCCCAAGGCTGGCCCTGTGTGCGAGAACAAATGACCACTCGGGACCTCTGTGTCCCACCCTCCCTGTATTGCAATGCGGCACTGACTCATTCTGCCCTCTGGTGGGCTTGGATCTAGCCATTAAAACCCAGGCGCCCTAATGTTCATGTTGATTCTCTGGGTCAGTCTGCAAAACAGAAAAGGGTTAGTCTTGGTTACTTGGTTAATTACACCCCGGTGGCTTACAAGTCCCCTGCATTTCTATCGCCACTTCCAGCACCGCTGTTGAACAGCAGCTGTGTTCCACTTCAGAGGTGGCTGCATTTCAGTGGTGGGTGAGCAATCCCTGTGAAGCGTTGCTGTGTAGCCACTAAACAGCAGCCACGCTCTGTCCCAGAGGTGGCTGCTTTTCAGCGGTGGGTGGGTGACAGCTGCGCAGCGTTGCTGCGAGGCCGCTAAACAGCAGCCGCGTTGCACATGAGAAGTGGTTTGCTTTTCGGTGCTGGGTGCGCAAACCCTGGGCAATGTTGCTGTCCATCCTTTAAGCAGCTGCTGCGCTCCACCCCAGAGGTGGCTGCATCACAGCCCATCTGCCACCCCCCATTGCTTGGTGGGAGGGGCAAACGGCCTGCTAATCGCTCTGCAGCTCAGTGCAAGGCCACGCCCAGTGTCGTCTTCTCCCTCTCCGCAGACCTGTTTGAGTACAAATTCATCAACTCCAAAATGGCCAACAGCAGCTTCCTGCACAACAAAGAGGGCTGCCAGCTGGACTTCAGCGATGAGAACAACGCCTACATGATCTACTTCGTTAGCTTCCTGGGCACCCTGGCCGTGCTGCCGGGGAACATTGTCTCGGCCCTGCTCATGGACAAGATCGGGCGCCTTCGGATGCTAGGTGAGGGGCGGGGATGCTGCCTTGGGACTGGCAGGGGAAGTGGTGGTGGCAGCATGGGGATAGGGATAGCCTGTTCCTTCTGCACTGATCCCCCTGTAGACCCTGGCTGCAAGAGCAAAAATTGACCCCTGCCCCTTTAATCCAGCTTCCCTGTGGCTTGAAGTTGCAGCTGCCCCCTCCTGGCCAGAGAGGGTCTCCCCCATTAACAGAAATCCCCAGGCTGGCTGCATGCCTCCTTGGTAGAGCTGGGAAGGAAAGGTTTCCCCAGCGCGTGAAAATTTTTGAGATTTCAAAGTTTCCCCCCATCCAGATTCGGGACAAAAAATTTGAAAATCTTAAACATGGTCCCGAACTGAAAACCAGAATGTTTTCTTTCCGAACCCGGCCGGTGACCCATTCCGTTTCGATCGTTTCCAAAGGTTTGGTTTTTAGTTCCACCTCTTCTCTTTTGAAAAGACGGGTGTTTATCAGACCCGAACAACGTTTCAAAATGAAAAATCATTTTAAGCTGAACGACAGAACTCCTCAAATGGTTCGAAAGGGGAAATTCATCAGATTTGACCCTTTCCCACGAACAGGTTCAATGATTCCATTTTCCTACCCAAAAAAAAGAAATGTTGATTGAAAAATTCCCAACTGGCTCTATTCCTTGACTGATGCCTGAGCTAGATCCACTTGTATCATAGGCATCAGCTGTTCCCAGTGAACCTTCTCCGCCTTGACCGGCACCGAGGGGAAACTTCTCCTTGCAGAGCAGCGGCACGGCTAGGATTCGGGCCAGTTGCTTCAGCGGCCTCTTGTAGCTGGAGGGCCTGGCAGAATTGCAGTCTGTGGCTCTCGCACCGGCAGAACGAAGGAGCAAGGAGAGCTGGTGGGCAGGGCAGGGAGGCTGGAGAAGAGAAGGCTCTTGCACTGGGTTGTGTGGAGGGGACGGTCAGGAGGCCTTGCAGGACTGATGCATAGGAGAAGGTTCTTGCACCAGGCGGGTGATGCTGGCTTTGACCAGGTCCGATTCCAGCCAGGCCTGTACCTGCGGATACACCCTCCTCCCCAGCCTAACACGCCTCTCCTCGTCCTGCTGCAGCCGGCTCCAGCGTGATGTCGTGCGTCAGCTGCTTCTTCCTGTCGTTCGGGAACAGCGAGTCAGCCATGATCGCCCTGCTCTGCCTTTTCGGCGGGGTCAGCATCGCCTCCTGGAATGCCTTGGACGTGCTGACGGTGGAGCTCTACCCCTCGGACAAAAGGTACAAGTCTCTGCCTCCATTATCCACCCAAGGCAGAGCACGTCCTGATCCCGGGATGCCCAGTCCAGACGTGGGCTGGTCCCGTGACGCCACCTCGGGGTGGCTGAGAAGGAGGAATCCTGGATTACCACCTCGACTGGTAGCTTTGGGAACACGATGCGGTAACGATAAATACCGGTTAGGGCCTGAAGGACGCTGCATGTTGGGGGGAGGGAAGGTTGCCCAATGGCTAGAGCAGAATGACTGGGAGTCAAGACTCCTGGGTCCTATTCTCAGCCCCAGAAGGAGAGTCTAGTGGTTAGAGCAGAAGCAAGGAGCCAGTCAGAAACTTACCAACTAAACTTAATTTTGCTGGAAAATGCCAGTTTGGCAGAGTGAAATCTTGAGCCAAATCAGGCAGAGATTTGACCAAACCTTTGTTGAATGCCAGCTCCAGGGGATGGAGAGGCAAAGACCAGAGTGCCCCTGCCTCCCCCTGCCCCAGCTCGGTGGGACGAGCAGCACCTCTCCGGCGCTAGGGTGACCAGATGTCCCGATTTTATAGGGACTGTCCTGATATTTGGGACTTCGTCTTCTATAGGTGACTATTACTCCCCCACCCCCTGTCCTGATTTTTCACACTTGCTGTCTGGTCACCCTCTCGGCCACCCAGAGCTGGGGCGGTTCACAGGGAAGCAATGTGGTAGGGCTCTCTGCCTCTCCAGCACTGGGCAGGAAGGTACTTGTTAATTTCACAAGAAATTAACTAGAGCCTTCCCTGAGGGCAGCTGGAAAGCCAAAAAGTTCCATTTCAGTTCTTCCCAAATGGAATTTTTCCTTAATCTCATTTCCATGAAAATTTCCACAGTTTTGACATTTCAGCCTGCTGTGGGAGGGCACATTTTGATTAATAAGATTCAGACTTTTAAGCTTGGAAAAGAGACGAATAAGGCGGGATATGATAGAGGTCTATAAACTCATGACTGGTGTGGAGAAAGTAAATCAGGAAGTGTTATTTACTCCTCCTCATAACACAAGAACTAGGGGTCACCAAATGAAATGAATAGGCAGCAGGTTTAAAACAAACAAAAGGAAGTATTTCTTCACACAACGCACAGTCAACCTTTGGAACTCCTTGCCAGAGGATGTTGTGAAGGCCAAGACTGTAACAGGGTTCAAAAAAGAACTAGCTAAGTTCATGGAGGATAGGTCCATCAATGGCTATTAGCCAGGATGGGCAGAGATGGTGTCCCTTGCCTCTATTTGCCAGAAGCTGGGAATGGGCGACAGGGGATGGATCACTTGATGATTACCTGTTCTATTCATTCCCTCTGGGCATTGGCCACTGTTGGTCTGTGTACTAGAATACTGGGCTAGATGGACCTTTGGTCTGCCCCAGTATGGCCGTTCTCATGTTCTTAAAACTGGACAAATTTTCACAGAAAGGAAGCCCCCCCCCTCTTTTTCAGCCAGTTCTAGTCCCAGCTCTGGGTGGGGAGTGGTGTCTACTGGGCAGAGTAGAGCACTGGGACACAGGACTCCTGGGGGTCCTCTTCCCACCTCTGCTGCTGCCTGGCTGCACAGACCTGTGACTTCCTCTTGCTGTACCCCCGTTTTCTCATCTGTGAATTGGGCACTGACTGTAGAGTGAGCCCCGGCATGGGTGAATTTGACTCGGAGAGGGGGACCAGTGAGGAGATCTTATGCCGCATTCCCAAGAGCCAGCAATCATAGTTTAGCCGGACCAGGCCTACGCTGGCACGCTGAGCCTGCCGGCTGGCATCCCCTGCATTTGCAATCGGTTCCCAACCCCTCTCCCTGGGCTGCCAATTTGTCCCGCCCCCCCCCCCTCCTGAGATGCCAGGGGTTCCCCATCAACCTTTGTGCTTGGGGAAGGCTCACAAAAGATTCTGGGAGCACATCAACATTTGCATGGTGGGGGCGGGCGAGGCTGCAGGTTTGAGGCTGAACATGCGGAGGACAAGGCATTGTTAATGCAGAGCGGCTCAAGGGCGCCACCTCCAGGCTAAGCCATGAATCACATCCCTTTCACCTGGGACTGAGTCACTGCGGCTGACCGCTGCTGACACCCCTGATGGCAGGGGGGAAATCACGCAGGCCCAACTGATGCACAGAGCTGCCGGCTTGGGCCTTGGCTGCCGGGAGGGCCCATCACTGAGAGCGAGGGGCATTGCTGCATGGGCACCAGGTGATGGTCTGGGCTCCCCTTGTGCCTGATGCATGTGGGCTCGGCTTTGTGCAGACCCCCTAGGAAAAGGGGATCTTTGACGGCAGCTTGCTGCAGGCTGGAAATAGACAATAGGAAAGGAGAGGAGAGCAGGTGGCCTGTGTACAGGGACTGGGGAGCTGCTCCAGGCATTAAGGCATTAAATGGACCAGGCTTTGCTTTAGCAGGGGGCTTGGGGGCTCCTGGAAGGAGGATCCCCCTTCTCTAAGCGGGTGGGGCAGGGGGATGGAAGCTGGGCCTTTGTGCTGACTAGAGGCAGGCTGGAGAGTTTGCAGCTAAAGTTAGAACGCAGGGCCTGTCATTGAAGAGTTTTATGGCAGCTTTGCCGTAATTGGTGTTAAATACACTGGGGTGACTGATTTCCTGATAGAAAAATACATGCGAACAGCAGAGCTTTAAACAGTGTGTGTGTGTGTGTGTGTCTACAATAAAAACCCTTTCCCCACTCCAGCATTGGGTGTTATGGATAGCATCTGCACCCCAGCTGAGCTCAGGGCCCCATTGTGCTGGGTGCTGTACGTATACAGAGAGAGACGCAGGCCCTGCCACAAAGCACTCACAGTTGAAATGGAGAAAGGGTGTGAGGGGAAGGGACTTGGCCGAGGTCATGCAGTAGATCAGTGGCAGAGCCAGGAATAGACCGCAGGTGTCCAGATTCCCAGGCCACAAGGCTGAAACGCTGGACCGCTGCTGCTATGACCCCACTTGTTCTCCATCTTTTAGGGAGAAACAGGACATTAACCCCATCCCCAGCCTACCAGCCTACTGCCCCCCCCCAACCCCTTTAGCTCGCCCATAACCTCGTCCTCTCTCCCCGCTTCTCTAGGACGACAGCCTTCGGCTTCCTCAATGCCCTCTGCAAGCTGGCGGCCGTCCTGGGCATCAGCATCTTCACCTCCTTCGTCGGCGTCACGAAAGCCGTGCCCATCTTGCTGGCCTCGACAGCGCTGGCTGTGGGCAGCTCGCTAGCGTTGAGGCTGCCGGAGACGCGCGGGCAGGTGTTGCAGTGAGTGGGGCGTGCCCCCCCCCAGATTTCCTCCCCCACAGGAGATTCAAGTTGTTAGACACTGTGAAATGTCTTATTTTCTGATTTCGATGATTTTATTTTTTCGCTCTCCTTCCCCCAACCGCTCCTTCCTTCCCGGCCTCCCCCCTCTTTTTTCGGTGTCATTACGTGTGTGAGAATCGGCTCATTCGTTGTGGGAGTTGAGGAGGGGGGGAAGAAAACTTGACTGAGAAGGAGAAGGGGGAAAGAACCTCTTTGCACTAAATTCAGGCTGGAAACGGCCCAGCCGCGGCAGTGTGAACGGATTAACTGGGCAAGCGCCAATTGACCTAGCTCCTGATCAGAGCTAGGGGCTAGGGCCAGCTCCTCAAAGGGGACATCTAACGTCTAGGCGCCCTGCCACGCAGCAGTAACCCAAAATCCCTTGTTGGAGCTCGCCCTTGGGTGTGCGCTGATGAACACGTGATCCATTTAATTTCACACTTGTGGGTGTAAACTAGTAGTACGTGCAACGTGTGCTCACGGATCTTGGCTGTGTAATATTCTCCAAATCCTCGTTTATTTTTTTCATCAGCCACCTGTGGTGTGTGGAGAGCAACGCAACCTCCCCTCCCCCCCCACTGCTTTTTCGGGGCCCTTTGAGTTGTATGTAAAGTGGCGTCGATTTCAGGTGTTAACAAAGCATCCGTTTCAGGCTCCTAAGCCAGGTTTGCGGGAGCAAACCGGCAGAGCTCAGTTGTTCCTCTGTGTCACGTGAACCGAATTTGAAATCCTGATCTGCACGCGTCCTTGCATCGTGTCTCGCTGGTGTCACAAATCGCTGGTCAAGCCGCGCCAGACGCCGCTGGCATCCACCCCTGTAGACTCTAGTGGTATCGGACATTCATACATTTTGCAGGCAGCAGGTCTAGGATCTCATTGGCATGGCAGAGGCTGTATCAGAGCAGCGGTTCCATCCTTGGCTCCGGTGGGTGGCTGGTCCTAATGTGCCGAGCGCCTCAGTTTCCCCCTCTGTAAGACAGGGACCATGATACTTGCATCCTTCTGTTGAGTGCTTTAGAGGAAAGGTGCTGTGTGTGAGGGCAAAGTAGCATTATTTTTTCTCCTTTGGACCAACATCAGCTCAACTATCCCTCTGTAACTGGACCGAATTTCACGCACTAATCCAGGGCGATTCCCCTCTTCCAATTATCCATTGCAGCTGAACAATACAGCGATGCTCGGTTTCTTGTATTATTGTTTATTCAGGGATTTTAAACATTGTTTCTTCTGTTTGGGGGGAGAACATTTGACTTTGAAGCTTAGGGATTGTGCTTTTGGTGGTTGTTTGTGCTTTTTTTTTTTTAATTCTCCCCAAGTCCCTCCCCACAGAGGCCATCCAGAAACACAGCCTGGGGTGGGTGGGGGGCAGGGTGGGATAGTAACACCTGTGAGCTCCAAACGGAGATCAGCGCTCCATTGCGCCAGGCCAGCAGCCCAGCTGGCCTGAAAGTGATGCTAACCTCTGTCTGGTCTGTGGGTTGCTGGTCATTCCAATTAGGCGTTTCGTGTATTTAACTTTGTAGCCCTCTGTCTCTCTGCCCTCCCCCAGCTCCTTGGTTGACCCTAAGGTCTGATCTACACTTAGATCAACCCAGCTATGTCGCTCTCAAAGGGGAAGTGTGATCCTTGAAAAATCGATTGCCTGGGACGCTTGCCGGAGGGAACTCCCCAGGGGTTGAGGGCATGTAAGGCCCAATCGCTCCACACAAACGGGCTCTATTTTTGCAACACCCAAAGCACCGCGCCTTGCTCATTAGAGACGGGACAAACCCGAGCCCCGACTGGCTTTTCTTGCTGTCTCTTTCCTGCTGCAGATTGAACTGACGTAAGGCAGGGCTGGGCAGTGCTGGGTGCTGCCGGGGGCTTCGAGGCATCTTATGCCAAGAGTTTGCTCACCGCGTGTATCCAGGACGAGCTGGGCAAATGTATTGCTCGGCTGAAGGAGCACTGAGGTCAGAGGTCCTTAGGGGCAGCAGGGGGCTATTTTAAAGACACCCTAATGTGGGTTGCAAAGGGCCCACCCTGATAGGCAGCAGTGGATGTTGGATGGAGAACAGCGCCATCTACGGGCACAGCGTGGACGCACACCCTGGCTTTCCTTCTCTCCTTAGGACCAATGCCCTTTTTTCATTCCAAGCTGGGTGTCACATGCTGGCCCTTTAATTCTCTGCGCTATAAAGCCAGCACTGTCCAGGAACCAAGAGGCTAAGAAGCTGTCTTGGGGGCTCTCCTTTCTCAGCGCTGGTCGTAGCTTAGAATTTAAATGTTCTTTAAAACCCCAGCTAATGTGAGGCCGATGTCTCAGCATCTTCCCCATCTCGTGGCTTGGAATCCATGAGAGAAGGATCCCGGCCGTGTCCTTTCTGCTGTCAGCAAGGGGATGGAGGGACTCGATTCTGTTCTGACCTTGCGCTGGAAGAGACACAAGCGCGTTGCCTTGCTGGATGGCAGGAGAGTGTTTATACACATTCACCCACTGAGGCCAACGGGATTTAAGCACGTGCTGGAGTGCTGGCTTAAAATCCGGATGGTGAGTGAGTTCCAACCCAGATCTTCAATTACTCTAACCCCCCCGCTGCCCCGCCACTTAATTCTAACAAGCAGCAGGACCCCAACGATGGTGCGAAAGGAAATAAGGTTTTTAAAACCAGATCTCTACCTTGCAGGGTGACAGAGCAATTCTTAATTTAAAAACAATAATAATAATGCACTGGGCTACGTCTTTATGCTGCTCTCTGTTATCCTGGGGGTAAATCTGGAGTAAATCCTTGTCATATCGGTCTAACAGAGCAGAATCTGGACTTCAGGGCAGCTTTGATTGGAGGAAAGGGGAGAGGGGAGTCATGGTTCTCTGGTTGTATTTTATAACCCATTTACATAACAAAGCCCCCTAATTGTCACATTGTAGGTTAATCGCTCAATGGGCCCATGTGTCATCATCTGAAGGTCTGAACAGGCGTGTGGTCCCCGGTGCCCCTTCATCTAATCATAGCAGCTGGACACACACGGAGCCAAAAATGTTATTTTCAACAAGGGATGAAATTGACAAGCACCTGTGTTGGTTTTGCTGGGGGTCTTTGGTGTAATGGGTGCCAGCCGAGCTCCAAAACAGGGAATTAAATATCTTGCCTTCGCTGCAGAGCTAAAAAGAGAAATGAACTGTATTGGGGGGGGGTCAGTTTAAGGTCACCTAGGTCCACATTAGACAATAGAGCAAGGCTGCCAATTCTCTTCTGATGCGTAGAGAAGTGTGGCGTACATCAAGGGGGGAAACGTACTGCTGTATCATTTTAAGCGAGAGTTGTATTTTTTTACATTTTAGGAGATATTTAAGAGTAGTATATTTTTCTTTATTTAATAATTTTACACCAGATCTCAGTTTCCCCTCCTCTCGCAAGCTTGTGACCAAGCGTAGCTGAAAGCAAGAGATTTTGTCTCTCTCTCAGCTCCCCTGCTTCCCCCGCTGGGCTGTCTGAGCACATCCCAATGTCTAATGCTCACAGCCCTACTGGGCGGCAAGTTACAGGCAGGGAAACTGAGGCACAGAGAGACAAAGAGTCGGTCTCTCCTGTGATCAGAGGAGGGAGTGCAGCACGAGTAGACATATCCAACCTAGCTGTGATCTCACTCGCTTGAGTAACAATAGCAATAAAGTTGCAGCACCAGGGACCGTACAAACCCACTCAGCTCCCTGCCTGTGCTCTAGGCTTCACTGCTACCGGTGCGCCAGTTAGCAGGCTCGGGCCTGTCTATACATGCTGCAGTCACACCGCTGCAGGGAATGTAGACGCTCCCTAAGTGACTTGCCCATGGTCACACAGGCAATCTGTGGCAGAGGTAAGAATCGAACCTAGCTCAGGCTCCCTAGCCCAGCTATCATTCCTCTACGTCTCTGGCAGAAAGAAAGGGCATAATGTTTCTTCCATTAACAAAACTTAATTAAACAAAGGAGGATGACAAGCGAAGGATTTGCCCTGGAGAATCAGGGCCGCTGGCCCAGGTGGAGGGTGGCATCAGTTTGAGAGTGATTTTCATCTCGTGCACAAGGCTGCGTGGCCACAGTTCACTTTAAATGAGGCTTATTTGGGTTTAATTTAAGATGCTTGAGCATCAGGTTAACGTAAACTGACCTAGCAGCAGCCACACAAGGGTTTGCAGCACTTTAAGAACCACCTTCCGTTAAGCCCACGTAGCTGCTTTGTAGGCGCTAGGTCTTATCATCATCCCCTGGGCCCAATTCTTCAGTGCCTCGGGCTTGCAGCATCATGTACAGCTGGGTAAAGTGAACGCATAGCGCCACTGCTCTGACGTGCCGGCACTGCACACCCATTCAGTCCCTTGCACAGCGGGTGCGCACCACTCCCTAGTGAGAAAAGTGGTGATTTGCACTGATCAGTGGCTGCACAAGGGGCAAGGCAAAGAGCGAATCAGCCCCTGGGCCTCCCATGATGGCTGATAGCTGGGGGATCAGAGAAAGGACATGCATCAAGCACCTGCATATAATGTGACAGAGAATTTCCTTCCTGACCCATGCAGCAATCATAGCTCCAGTCCTGAAGCATGACAGTTGATCGATGTTATTTTAGCAGCTAACCACAAGGTTATTGCTGGGTAGCCAGTCCCTTTAATAAAGGTACCAAAAGGCCAAGCGCTATAGTAGGACAAAGGTCCCACCTAGGAGAGGCTCAGCTCAATTGAAGAAGCTATGCTGGTCCCAACTACGTTAGTTTTTCCACCCCACTGTGCATGGGGCCAGACTGGATTACGACCACATTGTAACCTGAGCCAGAAGGGAGCTTGAGTGTTGCCCACACAAGCTCATTTTAAAAGGCCGGTGTAGATGGGAGATTAGAAAACCTGGTCCTGATGCTGCAGCCTAGGGGACCCCAATGCAACCTGCTCCAGTGAGGGAGGGCTGCACGACCCAGTTGAGCGTCCATGTTTCGCTATCCTAACCAGGCTGTTTGCGCCTCTCTCCTATCGGCTCGGCAGGCGCGCTTGCCTCATGGCTGCCTGAGCGACGAAGGGGACTGATTTTTTAGAAAGATTTAACTCGAGACCCTGGACTCAGCTTAGAGTCCTGTGGCACCTTATAGACTAACAGACTAACACCCACTTCTTCGGCTGTATTCATCCACGAAAGGCAAGCTCCTACACATCTGTTAGTCTATAAGGTGCCACAGGACTCTTTGCTGCTTTTACAGATCCAGACTAACACGGTTACCCCTCTGATACTGGACTCAGCTTGTTCCTATCCTGGGTTACACATTTCTCACCGTAGAGACAAACCACTCTGGGCCAAAAGAGTGAGGCCGCGATCCGTGGGAATAGCACAGCTGGTGTGGATGGCCTTGTGCAGTAATTTACAACAGACGAACTGAACTCTGGCCGGAATCTTCAAAAGCACCCACGTCACGTGGGAGCATCCGTCCCATTTTCAGATGTGACGTAGGAGCCTGAGTTTTATGGACTTTCAATAGGATTTGGGCTCTTAAATCACTCAGCTGCTTTTGAAAATGTTACCCCTAAGTCCCATTGTGAATAGGGCTTATGAGTCCGAGCATCTGAGTGTTGTGCGCGTAAGAGATCTGATTTGCAGACGGCTCACCTTCTGGGCAGCGAGCTGCGTTAAGATGGCTCAACATGGGTATGCAAAAAAAAAAAAGGGGGTGTGTGTCCAAAATCACTAGTCGCTTTTGACAATACGTCTCCTAAATCTCGTTGAAAGTCAAGAAGATTTAGGCTCCTAAGGGTTTAAGTCACTTTTGGAAATGGGACTTAGGCATTTTGGAAAATATTACCCTGAGTCTCCTTTTTAAAAAAACAGTCATCATTGTATCACGCTTTTCGTTTAAAAATCTAGTTGCAAACTGGAGCCCAAGACGAGAGAGCAGTAGGAGAGCGACGTTCTAAGCAAGAGGGATTTTTATCTTACTGGAGCAAACTGGTCCAAGGGAGGGGAAGGTCTGCCCTACCCCCCGCCCCCTTTTCAAGAATTATTTTGAAATGTAAAAGATTTAAAAGAGGGAACATTTTGGAAAATGTTCACCAGCTGCTTGAAAAGAAAAGGGGGGAAGGGGATAAATGTCACAAATATTTTGAAAATGGTCACTTGCCCTCCCCCCGCAAACATGGACCAAATGTAGGTGTCCCCCACCCAGCTTGGCCCCAACTCTTCTGCAGGGTCAGCCTGTTGGCCCGGGCTCCTTATAAATAACCAGCACCCCAGTCTTCTGAGGTCAGCAGAAACTCTCTGCCTTCCCCACAACCCCTGCTGCGATGGCTCACACACAGCCCTGCCTGTGGGGCACCTCGCGGGTGTTTGGGAACAGGCGCGGCGGCATTCCTGGGTGAGCACAGCGCCAGCCACACACGATGTAGGAAAAAGCACAAAGCCGGACAGATTCTCCCCTGCACCCTGCTGCCACTCAGAGCTGCCGATTCCGCCCCTCGACCCCAGGTTCCTCGTTCCCAGCTAACCCCCAGAGCTACACCAAGGCAAAGCTGAAGTAACCCAGGGCAGAAGTGGGCCGATTAGGAGCCTGAGTCTCCTCTCCACTGAGGTTACCTTTGAGCATCAGGCCTGTAGCAGGAACAGCAGCTGCACCTCCCAGGCCTGGATTCTGATCTCACACCCATGGAAACGTGACACGACTCCCGTGGACGTGCTCTGGGAGGAAGCTCACCGCGACAGCGACCAGCTACCAGCGACGCTCCTCCATTGGTGGTGGACCCTGCTCCATTTGAGCCACGCTGGTACAGTCACTAACGATGTGTTTTGAAAGGCGGAGGGAAGGGTGGGTACATAGAACAGGCTAATCAGGACAGCTCTGAAATGCACCGCTCGCCCAGGACAACCCTTACTTGACCCTTCCGTCAAGTTCGATGACGCCGTTCTGTGGGTCAGACGCACACAGCCCTGACCGCCGAATGCCAAATACTTTTTGACTTTTTTTTTTTAATTACTGTCGTTCATTTCTTCTCACTCAACTAAACAGATGCAGCAGTCCCAGCTGATGGGGAGCGGGAGGGTTAGGGCAGCACAGGTGTGTCACGGTGAGGGGCATTTGGTCCAGGTGGAAGGGTTTGCAAGTGGTGCTTTAGGGGAAGGAAGGAGGTTGTTTTCAGAGCCCCCTGCAGGTCCGGCTCCATGCACAATTGGATTTCCTGCCTTCCCTCTGTGGAGCAGATCGGGGGGTTCCCAGAGCACAATTTAAACAAGCAGCTAAAGTCTTAAAACCAGCAGCTGTTGGGCAAGCACAAAGGTACCTGCACCAACCTGGAACAAGACCAACCTAAAACCAGCTGGGCTTCCTTTTACCCTGGAGCCCAAATGCCCACCAGCATCCCCCCAAGCATGGGCCACGAGGCGCTCACACACCTTTGGGAACGCCTGGAAAGAAACAGCTGCTGCGTCTCAACCACGCCCCCCCCCCCCCCATTGCCACCCGGCGTCCTCACTTCATCCAGACTGATGCACCTTGGCAAAGGGACAAGACAAATAATGGAGGGGGGGCCTCTAGCTAACGAGAGGCAAGCTAGAACTGGGTAAAAACCAGAATCATAGAATCGTGGGACTGGAAGGGACCTCAAGAGGTCATCTAGTCCAGTCCCCTGCAGTCTTGGCAGGACTAAGTATTATCTAGATCATCCCTGACAGGTGTTTGTCTAACCTGCTCTTAAAAATCTCCAATGATGGAGATGCCACAATGTCCCTGGGCAATTTATTCCAGTGCTTAACCACCCAGACAGTTAGGAAGTTTTTCCTAATGTCCAACCTAAACCGCCCATGCTGCAATTTAAGCCCATGACCATACGTCATCGCTTAACCCTGCTCGGGTGCAGCCTAGCCCCGTGGCTGGGCTAGCACCCAAGGGAGCCCTTAGAAGGACAAAAGCACGTGGGAAGCAAAGAACTACAGTCGCGACGTGCGTTCCCATAATGGGAGGGTCAGATTTTCAGCCCGTCCCCGCCTGGCTTGTTGCCCCTAGCAATGATCAGTCACAAGGGCAGATACAGCATTTCTTCCCTCCGCCCGTCCCTTAGTTTAGGGCCTCTCCTGCCACGCTTGGGCCGCCACTGATTCAGCCGTTTAGCTGCATGGAGAACGGTCTTCCCGCCCCGTGAACGTGGTCGAGCGTTTCAAGTTTTTGCCCCTCCGTCTCACTTGGGACAGAAGAGTCGAAATCACAGCTATTCGCACAGCCAAACCCTGATGCCGTTTGCCAGCTGAAATATTTTTGTCACGCTACTTTCTGGCCGTGGCCTTTCCCCTCGGACTGTTTTTCTTTTCTTTTTCAAACCTTGTTTTCGATTGAACGCGCTGAAATGGCCAACCCAAGAGACACGGCAAATGGGAACATGTCGCTTACGAAGTGTCGAGTGAAGCGTTTCAATGGTGTTTAAACGGTTCCCTCCACCCTGTTCCGAGCTGGGCGATTCGCCGAACCCAGCCCCCTTTCGGCTTCGATGAATCGACAGGCAGTGACGAAAAACAATTCGTCACAAACTTGCCTGCAGAAGGCACTGCAAAGCTCTGCAGTCTCACATCTTAACGGCAAGACATCCAGCGCTGATGTACTCTGCCATAACCCTAGCTAGACTTTTAAGGTCCATCCTTGTGGCATCTGGGTGCAGGTGAAACATCCACGGGAAGATTTGCCTGCACTGAGAGTGCAGGAGGGCGAGGGAGCCTTGCAGGTCTTGCCTTGCACCTCGCACAAGAGCATTCGGATGGGGTAGCGTTTTGACACCCAATCTGCCCTGTTGGACAGGCTGCCTTCGCTGCAAAAACTGCAGTGGTTTTACATCTCCAGGGGATGCCCTGGTGGCTAGAAGGCACAAGAAGTTTGTTTTACCCTGATGTAGCTAATCAAGGTCAGGGCTATATTCTCCACCAGGGAGATTTCCCTAGACTAGCTGCCTCATCTCCTCTTGGGTTTTGCATCAAGATGCAAAAAAATTACACCTCTTTTTGGCCGTGAAGAGCGTGCGAGCCAGTGGAATGGGTCCCCACAATGTGCATCAGTGCTGGTTTGAACTCAGCAACTCCCCCCCCCCCCCCCCCCCAAAAAAATCCAACACCCCAAACTAGAAGCTCCCCCATCCGCTTTACACCCTGGGCTCTCGTAACTAATCCCGCGCAGAAAGGATCCGTCACTCATAGCAAGCGGGTCCAGAGCTGGTTCCACGCGACCTGCGCCAGCCCTAACCAATCAAACAGCACAACCCATCTTGTTTTTCTAAGTAACCGTCTCTCTCGCTCTTTCCATTCTTCGGTGTAGCTGGTCTTTTTAAGAAAACATGCGTAGTACTGTCCGTATGCAAAACTGTGCTGTGGTGTAGTTTTTAGATGTTTGTAAAGAACAACAAAAATGTACAAAACCCCCTCTCCCGCCCCCCCCAAAATCAAGCAAACTAATAATTCAGCTGTGGTCTTTGGTTTGTCCATTTTGTATAAAACAGAGTGATTAGATATGACAATTATTTTAAATGTCATGCTGGGAAAAAAAATCACATAAAAAAATATAAGGTGCTGTGAATTAAATAAAAAAAGACCGTGTCAGGTTCGTTTGGCTGGAAAAGGAAAGTGCGCCCCCTGCTGGCTCAGTGACCATTTTTTCCAGCGCTATGAACTAATATTCCACAAAAATCAATGTAAAAAAATAAAAAAAGATTAAAAGATTAAAAAAAAACACAACAGCTGCCTCGGAGTCTGGTTTGGGCTGGGGGGTGGTCTTAGGGGTGCTGGGAAATAAATGGGTTTGTGCCCCTTTTCGTTTGCACACACTGTGTGTATGGAAGTGGGGGGAGCAAGACAGAGCTTATGAAAAAGGCCAGCAGAAAATATAATGCAAGATGATTTGCTCAGCCTGTGTTTCCACTCGTGGGACTGAGAGCAGAATCTCCCGTTCCTCAGAACTGCACAATCACAGACAAATCATTTTGATTTCCTAATCGGATTCAGCTACCACCCCGGCCAGGAAAAACATCCTCCAACAGTCCCAAAGGAGAAAGATAACGAGAGCTTCAAAACTTCCCAGGCCCTGTAACAGCCGGGAGCGTTCCAGCCACGCATCTGAGCCAATGGATGAAGACTGAACATTCCAAATCCCAAACACATAGGCCAGACCTCGGTCATTTCGTCACCACGTGTGCCCGCTTACGCTAATCCTTGCCCTAATAGTTATGGGGAAAACCCAAATGGGCTGCTACAGATCTGTTTTCTGTCTGGATTTTTGCTCCAAATTTAGTTTTTATTGGGGAGGGTGTAAAAAAAAAAAAGACCCAAGATCAGGATAACTTTGAGATCAAACAAACATCCCCAAGAAGTCTGCGGGCAGGTTCTGGCCCCAACAGTGTTTTGAATGTTTCCCTGTGTTGCTTTTAACCCCAACATCCCAGCCTCGTGCTAGCACAGGAGAAGCAGAGGGCACCTGGGGTGGGGGTGGGATGGACAGATGGACACACTCACGGTCACAAAACTGACCAGTCTATTTTCCATTGCCCCAAGCTGAAGACATTGCAAAATAAAGCAGAAATGATGAAAAGTAACACTGAAACAAAGCAGAAATGAAGATTCTTTCAACCCCTAATTTCTGTTTTCCTCCGTGCAGGAAATGAGGAAAACTCACTGCTTGCTATATCCCAGGTAGGTATTCATTATTACCATTATTCATCTGCTGCCTGTTTGGATGCAGAGCTCATAGCTGATGGCAGAAATGACTTCTCTCTCATTGGCCTTACCTATATTTTTAGTAGCCCTGCAGAGCCAGGACAAGCCAAAGGGCTTCTATGAGTCTTGCAGGGCCAGCCCGGGGACAGAGTTTATTCTGGCTCAAACATCCTCAACAGAACGATTAACTCTGTTCCAATGACAGGCCCAAATTGCATTCCCGGTCATCAGGGGCAGGGTCTGCTCTGCAGAATCCTTGTCGCTGTGGACGATGCGAACAGGGGAAAAACCAAACCAGCACCTCTCAGTTTCCCAAGTGAAATAAAGAAGATTTTAGATGACAGGTTTTAGCAGCTGCAAACTCAACCTGAGTCAACCAAATCCAGAGACACGACATCAATGCTTTCCAGCGTGAACCCATTCTTTGCTCGGCTGAGAGTTTTATTAACAACACCAGGGCTCCCCACACACACTTTAAACGCATGACACTGAGCTTTTTAAAGCCGTTGGAGAGATTTCGGGCACCCAGTCTCCATTAAAAATCAGGCTTCGCCAATCTCACCCAGCTTTGCAGACACAATGATCATGAACACGTGCGTTAGCACCCATCGGGAGCCTGGTCTGGTAGCCGGACCCTCCTGCTACCATGACAGCAGCGGAGCTAGGGATATTTCACATGACCGACCGAAAAACCAATAACCCGCGGCCAAGTGCAGGGGGCGGGCGGAGTCTGGGGCCGACCTTGGTGGACTCCTGGTATTGATGGTGCAACCCCAGCCTGTGAATGTTTCCACTTCCAGCGCTAGGCGGCTTTGCAAGGCTCTGGATGTGGTCACAATGTGAGCGTCAGGGTCATCCCCGGGGAGTGAGCTAATCCAACCCTCTCCCCCCCCAGCGCCATCCCGCAGGGTCACCCCTGGCTGCCCAGTTTGGTCGCCATGTGCGGGTCGTGTTTGGATCCCCCGAGGCATCCCGGACTCTGGCTCACTCTCTGGTTCTCTTCCCACTGCTGGGGGGTCTTGGCTTGGATGGAGAGGGCATGGACGGGCCCGGCCAGCTCAGCCTGGAGGATCTCATTCACCAGCCGGTGGCGCTGAAGCAGGGGCAGGCCGGCGAAGCGCTGGCTGGCAATCACCACCTTGAAGTGGGTCTCGGAGCCCCGGGGCACGGCGTGCATGGAGCTCTCATTGTGCACTTCCAGGTGCACCGGCTGCAGGGCCTGCAGGAGCTTGGCGCGAATGGACGACTCCACCGGCTTCTCCTCCATGTTGGGACCAGCTGTCGAGAACCCAAAGCTGGGGGCTGGCCGAGGGAGGGCTTGGCGAAGGAGGCGGGAGGGGAGCATCCGGAGGGGGGACAGCGCCCCAAGGCTGCAACACAGAGAGTGGGGAGGGACAGACTGAGACAACATCCCCTGGGACAGCATCGGCTGCCTGCAGATTTGGAGGGTAAGGGGCAGCTGTACATGGGGAGGGCAGAGCCTGCTATCAGGAGGGGGAACACAGGGGCAAGAGAATGCGGGGGGGGGGGCATGAAGGGTGAGCATGACGACATGATGACAGCCTGCGATTTGGATGGGGGGGGGTATTTCATGCAGGGCAG
>NC_048321.1:8319540-8341803 GCF_013100865.1 Trachemys scripta elegans
ATAGATAGATAGATAGATAGATAGATAGATAGATAGATAGATAGATAGATAGATAGATGGGGTGGATGTAGATAGAAAGAGGGAGTGGATGGGGATAGATAGATAGAATTTCTAATTGGGTTGAACCAATCTTTCTCAGCCTATGAGATGCTCCCAAAGCATTCTCCCGACTTTTTATTATTTGCTCATTCCTGATGTGCAATTGGTCACCAAAATCACCTGGCGCTGTTTCTGCTCCCTCATTGGACAACTGAACCATTTTAAAATTGGGGACTAATGAGCAGCAAATGACATTTTCTGCACTATAAGCCATCCAGGCGGCTAATATTCATGAACGCTTCGGGAGCCCTCGACGTTCTCACAGGTGCCCGGCAGCCGCCTGAATATGACCCTGCGACTCACGACAAAATGTACTCAGTGCCTTGATCTGCCAACCCCACGTGTTCCAAAATCATCAATACAGTGGACTCCAAAGGTAATGAACTTAATTCAACAAGATTTAATTTAATTCAGTAAGGTTCATCCAGGATATTGCAGGATATTTTCAAAACTGTCACAAGCTGCCCCAAAACTCATTAAAATTGAGCAAATATAGGGTCCTGTATATTTGTCTTCAGCTCCTAGAGGTTTTATGGGTCATGTTTTCTAACGTCTCTATAGCCACAAGGGCTAGAAATATACTTAAAAAAAAAAGAAAGCTGAAATTCTCACATAATAACAGGACTCCAGCAGTTGGGGGCCTTCAAAATCTCAAGACCTGTGATAACATCATGTCAGAGGGCAACACCACTGTAAAGTTCACCCCATACACACAAAGAAGTTGGATAAAAAGATAGATTCTGTTGCTGGAATGAATAACACAATATTATTTCTTAGAATTCAGAATGATAATACACAAGAACCCAAAAACAGAGAGAGAGAAAACAGGCTGCTCCCTAACACAGAGCGCCTCATCTCACCCCATCTTGATTTAAGGCTGGCTCTTTCCAAATTGACTCTGCTCTCACGCTTTGCTACAGAGCCCCCCAGTCTGCAACCCAAGCAGCAAAGCCTCCCAGTATTAAAGCAATACCTTGCAATCCCAATGTGGTCCTCAATCCACCACAACCGCAAACCCAGTCTGAAATCGATCGTCCCTTTTACGCTGCTGTCGTTTATTTCACTCCTCCTGGCAGTGTTGCCTCTTTCTGCTGTCTCTTTCCTTGCCCTCGAAATGATGCAGATTCTCCATTGCACAAGTTGTGCCTCATTTTACACCCAATCCCCAGTGATGTAAATAACTACACCACTGGGGCTGAGAGCAGAATCTGAATTTACACCCGTGGGGGCGGCTGAGAGCAGAAACTTGTTGTCCCCCTGCTTTTTTTAAATACTATCCTGGAGAGCATTTGCAGTGTCTTGAAAGCTGCTCTCACTTTCACCAGCTCCTTTATCCCACTGATTTAAGGCTCTGCTCCTTATCTCTCATGGTGCCTATTTTTTGGTGAGCGCCAATTCTGTATGTAGCGAGACTCAGCCTTGGCTGGGGAAAGGTGTCCTGCTAGCGCCATGCAGGGCCACAGCAATCCATCATTACTGATTTCTATTCCTGTCATTCCGAGAGGCCACAGCTGAGAGCAAGGCCCCCATCGCGCTCGGAGCTGCACACGCTCATCGTCAGAGACAATCTAATGCCTGGCTTTTCAAAGAGCCTTCAGCAACCAACTCCTGGGGTTTCCTTCGAACAGCGCCAGCCTAAACCAGACAAGGATGGCATTGTGCCTTTTGCCCTTTATGCAACCAAAACAATACAAAGAAACCCACGCGTTGTGCTTACGAAACACACGCGAGCGGGCCTTAACTACATGCGTACTACTGCTCGGGCTGATTTCTCTGGCCTCTTCTCCAAGGCTAGAACTCAGCAAGCGCCACTAGATGGCTCACAAACTATGTGAAGAGAGGCCATCGCGAGCCTGCACACTGGGAGAAGAAACAGATGCATAGGGAAGAGGAGAAGCAACTTGCTTAGGTGACACAGCACAGATGGGACTGGAACCTAAATGTCCCGATTCCTAAGCGAGTGCACTACCCACTAGGCAACACTGCCTCTCAATTTAGCTGTTTGTTTTTTTTATCTACAGACTTTCTAGCCATCAGGCTCTGGCAGCCTGGTGCAGCATCGGAAGGGCTGCTTATGGGGCTGGACACTGATGCTGCAGGGATGTGCTGCCATGTGGGAAGCAGAGCAGGTATTTCTCCTTCTCTGGTGTCTTCAGGTGTTGCTGAGCTCAGAGAAAAAAAACAAAACCCTCAGCCGAGGGGGGAGGTGAACAGGCCGTGGGGCTCTGCCTCCCTGGGGCAGCTGGAATGCAGGGCTGTGGAATGCACAGAAGGCATGACCGAGCATGTCATGCAAAGGGCACCGGGGGTTGCGACCTTTGCTGGGGAGGGGGGGAGAGGGAAGGGAGGCGAGCGGGGAAGACAAGGGAGCCCCTTGTTTCGTTTCTGACAACAAGGAGGGTTATTCTGCGGGAGGATGGGATCATGTGCCGGGCTGGGGGGAAAGGCGGCTGAGCTACAAGGAACCCCGGCACGCGCAGCTACCAGGAGGAATCGCCCACACCGGCGTCGGTGAAACCGACGAGTTCAGGGCGGCAAGTGGGACATTGGGAGGCAGAAGGGCCGGAAGGGAAGACACAGGCCCCAGGAATTGTGGGACAGCATTGGAGGACTCTCCAAACATGAGCTTTAGCTACGTCGTCACTGCAAAGTAAGCAGGCTGGGTTTGTACCTGTACCCCTGGACGAGCCAGCCAGCTCTTGTGTAGACAGGGTGCAGGCATGTCTCAGAGGGCTTTGTGTGTGGATGGTAGGACATGTGTCAGAGCCCGGGTCCACACACACCACAGGAGTAGACAAACCTTAGGTTGCGGCATAGGCCTGTACTTGGGACTGGGTCTGTACCCGTGTCCACACTGCTGTATTTAGTGCACTAGCGCACGTCTGTCTAGTCTGGCTGGGAAGCACTCCCCAGCTGCAGTGTAGACATCCCCGTAGAGGCAAAACAGCTGCAGGGCTGAGAAATCAGATCCAAACGGAGAAGCAGGGAGTTGGAGTGACTCGAACCCAGGACACGTGCATGCAGCATTCAGGCTGGGTCACCCGTGGGGTGGTTGCTAGCTTGGAGGCAGATTAACCGTAGGGAGCTCCCATCCCCCGTGGAAAGGCGTCCAGCCTGGAGCACAGGGAAGAGGGCCCCCAGGGACTCCAATGGAGTGACGCTGATTTATGCCAGATGGGGTCAGGGCCCATTGAGTTAAAAGGGAAATAACAGCATCACAGAAGACTGAGCCCTGGCTAGTCAGTTTCCCTACAGTCCAGTCCCCAGGGATCTGGTTTAAAAGTCCTACCCCTGCCTGTATGCGGGTCCACCAGCAAGTTTTGCCCAATATTCAGGGTCTATTTTCCTGTCGTTCATTCAACCCTTAACCCTTTGTTATCCCCCTGGGGGTAATGGGCTGCAGCCAGGCACTTTTCCCTTGTCCCCTCAGCGCAGAAATCTGAGCGATGGGGCTGGGGTGGGGTCAGGAGGAGGCCCTGGGAATTTTCCCAAGCTCGGCCAATGACCAAACCACCTGTTGCTGAATAACTCAACCCTGATGTCCAGTCGCTCAGCATGGCTCTGGCTTCACCTGTTCTGGGGGTGGAGGGCCGCAGGGGTCTAGAGACCACTCAGTGGTTTCCAATAGCACAGAGGGGCAGTGAGGTTAGATGGATAATTTGGGCAGATGATGGCCCACTCCTTTTCCAGTGTATCTGAGAAACTGCCCGGCTGGTCAGAAATTTTTCGTCAAGACTTTTTTTTCAATGGCAAATGCAGTTTTTATTGAAACCGAAACTGTTGGAAAAAGCGTTGGTGGCCGCAAAGTTGCATCTTGAAACCCCCCCGCCCCATTTTGATAACATCAAACCTTCCCGTTTCGACATTTTCCTGGAAGGACCCTTTCGATTTTCCCTTTGAAATGAAATTCATCGATTCTAAAAAAACAAAACCAAAGAAAACCACCGCCCATTTTAGACAGATTTAAAAGGCCAGAATCGGAACCAAATCAACACTTTCTCTTGGAATGTCACGTCCTGGATAATTCTGACATTTTGTGATTTTCATAGAAATGGACAGGAAGGAATCTCAACGGGAGTTTACTCCACCCCCTTGTGTTGAGGCTGGACCAAGAATACCTCGACTATCCCTAACAGGTGTTTGTCTAACTTGGTCTTAAAAACCTCCAATGCCGCAACCTCCCTAGGACGTCTATTCCAGTGCTTAACGAGCCTTAGAAACTGCTTCCTGAGATCTAACCCAGAGCTAGTTCCCTCATCCCGGAATCGTTCCATTTCTAAATGGGACGCCGTTCGAAATTGCAGCCTTTCCCGTGAAATGGAAAATCCGGTTCCTGGCCCGCTCTACTCGCCAATCAGTTCAAGCTGTGTGGTGGCCAACAGCCCCTTCCGTGACTGGGGTAGCCAGGCCGGGAACGAGAGAGACCCCATGAGGGCGGAGAAGAGGCCAGGCAAGAAGAGAGGATGTGATTCAGATCAAAGCTAGCTTGAGGGATGAGAGCCGCGAAGCCACGGCAGCATGGGCGAGCCTCCATGGCGTAGTACAACCCCACCCAGGACCCTGGGTACTCACTGGAGCGGCTGCCTGCCAGGGCTATGCTGCCAGCTAGATCGGGTGCCACCACACCTCCTGCTTGCAGTGTAGACACACCCGGAGAAACGGAAAAGGCCGGGATTAGCCAGCAGGCCACGTGCTCTGCGTCCTAAGCAGCTGGCAGAGCAGCGTGGGGGTCTGATGTGGCTGGGGGATACAAGGGGTATCGTATGAAGGCTCCAGGAAGTGGGGGTCTAGTTCGGTGGTAAGGAATGGAAGCCAGTGGCCGGACTGCTCTCGGGCAAACATCCCAGGCCTCTCTGCATGTAACGCCGGCCTCTCTGCTGGCCGAGCAAAGATCTCTCTCCTGCAACTCTGCCTGCCCACCGCACGGCTTGTTGCTAATGAGCCCGGAGGGCCGGAGCTGGGAGAAAGGACAGTTTCTCTTTGCCGTCGCCGCATCAGCAGCGTGAAAGGGTGAGCGCCACTTGCTAAGCCGGCGCTGACACACGACCCTCCTGTTTCCTTGTCAGCCAGGGAGTTAATTATGAGGTTAAAAATATTGCCTGGGCCGGCGTCACCGGGTGGGATTGATCTGTTCCTGCGCTGACCTTGCGTCCTCGCTCCCTGGCCACCAGAGTCCCCACTCCGCCTCTTGTTTGTTTTGGCACTTTTCTGGGATCAACAGCCCCTCCCTCCTGCTGCTCCCGCGGAGAGGGGTCTGGAGAGGTTAGCCCAGCGGGGACGCCGAGCCCTGGGAAGTCTGAGTCCCAGCCCTGCTCCGGGCGCCAGCATCTTTGGCAGATGGCTGTAGAGTGGGAGAGGCCACCGGGGTGGGGGTGAAGTTAAGGCTAAACGGGGCTTGAATCTACCTAAACATCAGGGTCCCAGGGACAGCTCCATTGGCATGAGAGTGGCTGAGATCAGGGCCCCTTTGTGCCAGGGGCTGCACAGACACAGAGCGGGAGACAGTGGCTCCCCCGTGGGGTCCGTCTGCTCTGCAAGGAAAGGTGTGATTGTAGCATGGGCAGGCCTACCGGGTGGGGTAGCTTTAAATCTAGTTAGCCCGGGTTACAAGACCAGTGTAGACGTGGCGGCAGGGGCTGGCCACCGGAGAACAAGTCCAGGGATCTTGGGAACACATTCAGGCTGCTAGCCGGCGCTTCCACGTCTACATTGCTCCTGGAACCCGTGCAAGCTGGATTAAAGCCCACATGGGTACTCCTACTTGTGCAACATCACCCACGCTTGCAGTGTAGAGATACCCCCAAAATTTCCATTTCCCCCCTCCCACCACCACCATTTCACAGGTGACGAACCAAGACACGCAGGATATGTCTACACTGCAAAAAAAACCCCAAACCGCGTCAGCGAACCTCAGAGTCTGGGTCGGTCTCAGACCCCAGGCTCCAGCGTGAGCCCAAAGGTCCACGCGCTACTTTTAGCCCCATAGCACAAGCCCGAGTCAGCTGACGTAGGCTCTGAGCCTTACTTTGAAGCGTCTTTTTTGCAACATGGACGTCCCCAGAGGGTAATTCTACGCTGCAGCTGGGAGCGAGGCTTCCACCTGCCAGGAGACAGGCTGGTACTAGCTGGGCTCACGCTCGCGAGCTAAATAGAGCAGCGTGGCCGGATGGCTGCTGGGCACCTTCTCCACCACGCTCCCTCCCACTCCGCCAGGACGGGCTCACCCATCCACTCCAAAATGCTTGATCTTCCAGGCCAGCCCAAGGAATCAGACTCAGTGCTGGGCTCCTCAGGACCGGCTGTGAAGCAGCTACCATGAGCACCTTTCCCTGTCCCATGGGGCACTTTGGTGTCTGGATCCCACCCACTCACTGCTCCTTGGCTTCCTGATCTGTTTATGTGCAGGACGCTGTTCAGCCTCTAGAGGTCTCTGTGGGTTGTCGAGGGTTCCAGGTAGGGCGTGGTCCCTGGTTAACAACAGAGACCCAAGGTGGGACTTGAACTGCGTGGAAGCCTGTTTGTGGTTGATTTCTTTTACTAACCACCTCCTGTCCCAGGCGGACCGTGATTCCTGTTCCCAGGACAGGCAGCACCCTTGGACTGTCCCCCACCCTGTCTGATTGTGATGATCCTCGCTCATTAAGACAGTGTGTTTTAAAGGGCTTTACCATTGGCAACATGGTTGAGTGGATATGACACAGGATTTCCAGTGAAGTGATCTGGGGTTCCTTCTTAGCTCCGCCACTGACTCACCAGATGTCCAGGGCATGTCACTTCTCTCTGTGCCTCAGTTTCCTCCATCTAAACCTTGCAGCGCCTTATAACAGGCTGACTCGACAATCCCGGATCAGAACTATCCTGAACTCCTAGGGGGGCTGAATCTGAGTTTTGGGGGGCTCCTTAAACAGGCGCTATTGAAGATAATCCTGTCTCTTTAACTCTTCCCCCACCCCGCTCCCCCCGTGCCTGTATACGCTTCGCTAGTTCTGCCCTCTGGGTTCAGCTGGTTCCTTGGGGTCCCGGAAAACTTCCCTTCCCTCCGTCAGCTCCGGCCAAGTGTTAACTCGAGGTGTCAGCCCGGGTCGTAAATTACAGCTGGATTTCATTCTTCTGCCTGGGCCTGACCCAGCCGTGACACCGACCCTGTCTTCCATTGCTCAGGGCTGAGGCAGCTGCTGCTGTCATGCACCGGCCCCCTTTATCGGGAGGGAGCCAAGGGATTGTTTTCATTCCATCGGGGGCTTGGTCGTTCTGCGGGTCACCCAGCGCGGCCGGTTGAAAACGGGGTCTGCCCCCACCCCCGATCCCCCACCAACGCTCTTCCGGCCTTTAAAAACACAGCGTGTTTTTTAATGCCATCCATCACGCTGCGCGTCCGGCAGCCCGGTTCAGGTGGGAATGTGCTGTGTGGGTTTCTATTTATGGCTGGTTCCGGAGGAGGATGGGCTCCATCCCGAGAGGCCCGTTCGGGACCAGGAGGCTGGAAGCGTTTTGTCTCTGCCCGCGTCGCGGTCGGGCGGCGGTGGAGACGGCGGAGGAATTGGAATGAGGATCAGGGAGGACGGGACGGGTTCCGGGTGTACAAACAGTGTCACCCCATGACCCGCGTTGGTCTGGGACTGGAAGCTGCTCCTGGGTGATATGAATTTGGGAGGTCCCAGCCCAGCTCCAAGGGAGACAGGCCTCCGTATCACCCACTGCAGTGAGGAGGCCTGCCCATGTTAGCAGTGGGGGGGCGAGGAGGGGGGGGGAGCTAGCTCTTCGTTCTGTGGCTACACAGCGGGCCCAAGCGCTCGCCAAAAACAACAGCGGGCCCTATCTTGGGAGGGCACTTCAAGCCCTCGACTCCAGACGGCGTCGGCAGGAGTAGACGGGGAGGGCAGCTTTTCCAGCACATCACATGCCGTGGCATCTAGGACGTTAGACGGGGACTCAAGAGACATTGCTTCTTGACCACTCCTCCGCTTGGGCAAGGTACCCCCCGCCCTCCCCATCGGCTGTCTGCCGGGCCTCTTTTGATGGTGAGCTCCTTGGGGCAGAGATTCTCTCCCGCCGCACGCACGCGCGCACGGGGCCCTGCACAAGCGGACGATTGGAAGACCCATAACAATAAAACCAGTCAGACCTACTGGACCCGCTCCCCAGCGGGTGTGAGATGCTGTAGCCCAAATAAAACAAACCTGGTGGTCCACCCCTCTCTGAGCCATTGTTCCAGGTGGCCTGCAGGGTCAGTGTCACGGTGCGCAGGCCCTTTAGGAGGGTTGGGGCTCAGTCTCACCTGTGCCAGGTGTAGCCCACCTCCCTAGGTGATGGGAATGAGTCCAGGGGGTCATGTGATGGGAGCATGTGACTCAGAACCAGGCCTGCTGAGAGTTATAACGGGCAGCCTGAGTTCAGATGGAGTGAGGGAGGTAGATCTATTTATCAACCCACCAACCCATCACTCGCAGTGTCGCCGTACCTATCTAGCAATCTGATTTGGAGAAATAAAACTCAACCCTAAAGAAAAGGGGCTGAAATTCCGTTACCGTTGGGAGTGTTATTTAATGTCTTGGCTAAGAGGGTTGGCCAACCAGCTTACACTCAGACAACACTCCAGGCGGGCAGAACGCGGGCTGCCCTGCAGAAAAAGATCACTTCACCCACCCCAGCAATGCAGCCACCTCTCAGCTCAAATGCAGCAGGGGACGTCTTTGCAGCTGGAGGCATGCCTGCAGCCTGGCTAGGCAGACCCGCACTAGCCCAGCTAAAAATAGCAACGGGGCCACCCCTAAGACCTGGATACACACTCACACTGCAGGCTCACGCCAGGATCCGGGCTGCCATGTCTTTGCTGCTATTTTTAGCCGTGCTAGCTAGATTAAAGCTAGCCCAGGTATGCCTCCCCGAGCTGCGGTCACCTCTCCAAAGGCAGTGCAGCCATACCCGCCTGATTGAACAGCTGTGCTAGGCAAGATTTTAGGACAGGAAGTGAAGCCTCATTTGTAACAACCCCCGGTGGGGCTGTCTGCAGGGATGGGACCTGGGACGCCGGGCTAGAAAAGCACATGCAAGCAGTTGTCAGACGGAATGGACTCTTCAGTTACTCAGACTACACCGGAACCAGTGCCTAAGACACAGGTTCTCAAACGTTTGTCCTGGTGACCCCTTTCACATCGCAAGCCTGTCAGTGCGACCCCCCCTTATCCATTAAAAACACATTTTTATATATTTAACACCATTATAAATGCTGGAGGCAAAACAGGGTTTGGGGTGGAGGCTGCAGCTCACGACCTCCCCATGTAATAACCTCGCGACCCCCGGAGGGGTCCCGACCCCCAGTTTGAGAACCCCTGGCCTAGGAAATACTGGGATGAATGTATTGAAATTTCAAATGCCTGTGATGGACTGCTTCCGTATCCACCCACCAGCACCATCCCCCCTAAACTAGTCCAAAGGTTTAGCCCCCAGTCCCACATCCCTGCTGCTTCGTCCGTCTGTGCTACCCACAATCTGTATTTTCCCCAACTCGGCTACAGCCTCTCTGGGCAGCGAACGCCCCATCTTCCTCGCGCCCTGCATCCGTTTTATTTTCCCATTTGGCTGCCTGCATCACGCCTATCAGCCCTTGCAATCGCGTTCTCTCCCCATCCATTATGGGAATGAGATGTGCAAATAGTTCTCTGTTGCTCTAAGATATGATATGGTGACGATTCCCTGTCAGAAATAATGGAGCAAGATTAGTCGCACAATTGCTTTTTAAATGGAGCGTCCCTGTTCGCGGCTACACTTTCCCTCTGCTTGGCAAGGCAGCGGTAAGAGATTAGTGTGTGCCACCCCAGTGGCAAATACACATGCTTCTTGATAAATGCGGGTATAATCCGTGAGCAGAGCGGCTGCTAAAATCGCATGCATTCCTTTGAAATACTGAAAAAAACAAAAATACATCTTGCATCTCTAATTTCATAGGCATATAGGGATCTCTTTACCCACTATGGAAATGCAGCCTCCCCTAGAATGAAGAGCAGTAACTGATTAACGGCGCAAAGCTGAACTGTGAGTCTTTTGCCCGCTGCTGAGGTGCAGCCACCTCTGGGGTGGGACGCAGCAGCTGTATAACAGTACACAGCAATGCTCTGCTGGGATCCCTTTGCCTGCTGCTGAAATGCAGCCACCTGTAGGGTGGAATGTTGCAGCTGTTTAATGACATACAGCAACATGGCAATGGGATCTTTTCACCTGGCTGCAATGCAGCCACCTCTGGGGTGGATTGCTGAAGATTTATAACAGTGCACAGCAACATCTTAGGACAAGAGTGAAACATACCATGTCCATTTGAAAATTCTGTGGGAGGAAATTTAGGAAGGCAGAATGTAAAATCCTCTTTTCTTGGTAAAGATACAGCGATTCTTGGCACCTAAAACCATAGTGACAGATGCCTTAGTGATAGAGAGAAAATAACAGATTTCCACCTGCAAGGAGGCAGCATTTCCTTTTGATTAAAAACTTCAGGGGACCAATTGAGGCAGCAGTGTTTATAGTGCACTGGACTGAGACTTGGGAATTCTGCATGCTAGTCCCAACTCTGCCACTGACCAACTGTGTGACCATGGGGAAATCGCTTAATCTCACTACGTACAAGTTCCCCATCTGTTAAAGGGGGATAACAATTCTTCCTTTGTCTTGGCTGTTTAGACTGTTAACTCTTCAGGACAGGGACCGCTTTGAAATCGACTAATGGACATCACTCTATAAGAGCTAGATACTTATTTATTAATTATGATGATGATTATTTTATGTCAGTACCGCACCTAGCACAATGGAGTCCTCAGTCTCAGTGGAGCCCCTAGGCACTACCATAATACTACTAATTGCATGGCAACAGTTCATTGCAAATTCACCAGACCAGGACTCTGGACAAACACGCATTTAACTTTACACACGTTGACTTGCACAGGAGGATTCACGTGTATGAAGTTGAGCAAGCCTGTAAGTGTTTGTCAGTTATAACAGCATGAGCAAACAATCACCAGACAGATTCACTACAGGTCCCATGGAAGTTGGGAGCCTAAAGACCATTGAGGAACTGGGCCTGTTGCCCTGGCTTGGATGGTCACTACATAGCCGTTGTTACCTTCTAGTCTTCTCCTTCATGATCTCACCACCGAGGGAATGAGAGCCTTCTCCTCTGTAGCCTTTGCTGTCCGGAGCTGCCCGCCTGTGTGTCTCTACTTCCAGGATTCTCCACAGACAGCCTGTGTCTTAATTTCTCTCTCTCTGCATTATTTAACCTTGTGACACCTGAGGGTGAAAGACGCTGTCCACCAGAAGGCCCTGATGCTGCTTGTGAAGAGCATCGAGTTCCTTAGGCGTGCAAGCGTTTGCAGGATTGGGGCGTTAAACCAACCTGGGATGAGCTCACAGCGTTGCCTTCTCTAATCCTAATTAAAAGGGAATCCTTAGTTCTATTTTTTCCCCTCCTGGCAAATTATATTGCATGTGTGCGCGGGGGAGGAATCACTTCAAAAATATCAATATATTGTAACCAATTTTTTGAACAGGCGCGGTCCCCACAATTGGGCCCAGGCTTTGAAAGAGACCATCTCCCTTTTAGGCCCTTAAATAAGTGGGGAGGTTTTCCAAAGAGCTGTGCTCTTGAGAAAATCTGCCCATTGCTGTCACAGAGGGAGGTGCTGGGAGCTTTGAAAACACAGCCCTTATTTAGGGCCCTGATTCTGGACGGCATCCATCTTTGGGACAAATTTAAGTGCAGGTTTAACTTTAAGCATATTCTGACTTCCCATTGAAGTCACGTGCTTAACTGCAAGCGGGCCAGCATAGCCAGCATGCAAACGCTCCTCAAACAGAGACTTGGGCATGTATACTGAATGAACGATGGGTGCATTCAAAAGGACATCCTCTATGGCGACTTGGCATCTGGATAAAGACCCAAAGGATGCCCAAAATTGTGTTTCAAGGATGCATGTAAGTGAGACCTTGAAGAAATGGACCTGGATGTGGACAACTGAGAAGATCATCGGATCATAGGACTGGAAGGGACCTCGAGAGATCATCTAGTCCAGTCCCCTGCATTCATGGCAGGACTAAGTATTATCTAGACCATCCCTGACAGGAGTTTGTCTAACCTGCTCTTAAAAATCTCCAATGATGGAGATTCCACAACCTCCCTAGGCAATTTATTCCAGTGCTTAACCACCCAGACAGGAAGTTTTTCCTAATGTCCAACCTAAACCTCCCTTGCTGCAATTTAAGCCCATTGCTTCTTGTCCTATCCTCAGAGGTTAAGAAGAACAAATTTTCTCCCTCCTCCTTGTAACAATCTTTTATGTACTTGAAAACTGTTATCATGTCCCCTCTCAGTCTTCTCTTCTCCAGACTAATTTTTTTTCAATATTTCCTTACAGGTCACGTTTTCTAGACCTTTAATCATTTTTGCTGCTCTTCTCTGGACTTTCTCCAATTTGTCCACATCTTTCCTGAAATGGGGCACCCAGAACTGGATACAATAGTCCCGCTGAGGCCTAATCAGCGCAGAGTGGAGCGGAATAGAATTATTTCTCGTGTCTTGCTTACAACACTCCTGCTAATACATCCCAGAGTGATGTTCGCTTTTTTTGCAACAGCATTACACTGTTGACTCATATTTAGCTTTGGTCCACTACGACCCCCAGATCCCTTTCCGCAGTACTCCTTCCGAGGCAGTCGTTTCCCATTTTGAGCGCAGCCTTTGGAACCAAGAGCTTAACAAAGGTCTCCGGAGTTATGAGAGGAAGCCGTCCAGTTTAGCAGAGGAGAAAAGAGGTCACAGAAAGCCAGGGCCGCCCAGAAGATTCAGGGGGCCTGGGGTCTTCGGTGGCGGGGGTCCCTGCTGCCGAAGACTCGGCACTTCGGCGGCAGGTCCCGGGGCAGAAGGACCCCCCACTGCGGGTCTTCGGGGCATTCGGCGGCAGGTCCCAGAGCGGAAGGACCCCCCGCCGCAGGTCTTCGGGGCACTTAGGAGGCAGGTCCCGGAGCGGAAGGACCCCCTGCCGCTGAATTGCCGCCGAAGACCAGGAGCGGAAGAAGCTCCGGAGGCTCGGGCCCCGCGAGAGTTTTCCGGGGCCCCTGGAGCGAGTGAAGGACCCTGCACCAGGGGCCCCGAAAAACTCTCGTGGGGGCCTGGGGCAAATTGCCCCATTTGCGCCCCCCCAGGCGGCCCTATAGAAAGCAGAGCCCAAAGGGTCGAAACATCACCTTTAAATGTGATAGATGCTGCAGAGACTGTCTCTCTCCAGTGAGTCTCTTCAGCCAGGGCCGCGGCCACCATAAAACCAACTGAGTAAATCTTTACCTCTCCGGGGTCCATACTCATGGTCTCTCGAGACTGAAGGATGCCTACTAACTGCTGTCCTAAACAGGGATAGGCTTAAGTACATGCTTAAGCACTGTCCCAAATCAAGGCATTAGGAGGTCAGATTTACAAACAGGTTCAGCACTCAAAATCGGGGTGTGATTTTCTAAAGAGCTCAGGCATCAGAATAAGTGGCTGGATTTTCAGCTCATGGGGTGTTTAGCTCTTGGGAATATCTGGCTCCACTTGTGGGTTCTGGACACTTGAAAATGTAGCCTGAGGCTCTTTGGAAAATCTGGTTCTTAGAAAGGAGGGGGTGGGGGGAATACAAATAACCAAGCGAAGTTAAAAGGCTGGCTGGAAAAATCAGGTTTTTAAAATCTCGAAGTAAGTTCCTCCTCCTCCAACCTAATTCAAAGCTGAAGTCACACCTGAGGGAGTGAATCATCCTGAAAGCTGAGACCACCCTCCCCCCTCGACTTTATAAATCACCCAACGGCCCTTGGAAGTTCTGACCTCAATACAAGGATTTCACTCCATCTTGAGGTAAAAGGTAATGAATTTTTCCTAAAAGGGAACCCAAAGCAAATTTATGGAGCTGGTGGCCCTCTGGCCCTGCAGGGAATGAATAATGAAATTTCAAGTGAACGGTTTTATGAGCAATTATAGGAAACAGCTTATTTACTGTCTCCTTTGACCAACCACACATAGCTTAAAAGGATCCTGGAGATGTGTGTGCGTATCTTAAAGACATCACTGGCTGCTGAGTTTGAACGAGTCCCTTACATTCTTAAAGGGGCTCTCCAAGGCCAGACCCTCAGCTCATGTAAATCAGTATAACTCCATCAGTGGAGAACCTTGCTGATTGACACCAGATGAGGATCTGGCCTGAGAAGATTAAGCCTCAGATGTATGGTTTGTTTGTTTTAAAGTTTTGAAATGGGAATAAAAGTGGTTTCCTGAGATTTTCTTGGAAAGGAGGGGAAAAAAGGGATTGGAAACAGTTCTGAGCCCGACCCTGCAATCGGATTCATACAGAGAACCCCTCTTAAGTGAAGGAAGGCATGGATCTGATCACAGGATGGGGACCATAGCTTGGATTTGTGCCTTCCTGGGAATCCAGACTCAACAGAATCTTGAGGAAAGCCAGAAATTGAAACTGACCAGAATCAAAAAGAAAAGAAAGAAAGAAATGGATCAGTTTGTGAATTTAATTGTTCTAAGTTCATGTCATGGGGATATTGCCTCTTGATGTCACACCAAACCAGTGGAACAATCAGAACCCCCACCCCACACAGACACACGGAGACTCCATTGTTTCCATTTTTACACTGAACTGCGGCAGACTTTGGGAATTTCATCAGTGTTGTATACGTGCTGGCGCAGGGCAGACAAAGCTCAGAGTTACGCACCTCATTGCTGAGTCTCCGGGGCCTGATCCTCCAATGTCCTGCCCCTTGCCCTCTTATTTACATCAGCGCCAGGCAAGTGTAAAATGCCACCTTTCTGATTTGCCCTCATTTCATACGGGTGTCGATGACAGCACGAGGTGCCAGGCAATGATGAATCAGGCTCTCAGTGTCTTGATTTAAAGAGTTTCTGGTAACTATGGACACAACAAGTATAATTATCGGCCACTTAACGATGCAATCAAGACATTGAAGCAATCCTGAGCAGAGCTAAATATATCTATGTAGACACATGTGTATGATATATAGATATGTTTGCTGGACTGCAAAACCAGAGTTCCTTTTCCCACCACATGGAATGTGGCTAGTTTAATAGGTGAGCACTTTAGATTTCCTGTGACCTGGGAGCACAAGCGCATTGCATCCTGGTGCTCGACCAAAATTAGAGCCCCAGATGGTGATTTACAGTTGAAAAATGTAAGGTGAGACGCGAGCTCTCTGGAAAACTCCATTCCAGCTCTAAGTTAAAGTGACAGCGTTTCAGTAAGGCCAGACTAGTCAAAAGAGCTGATAGAGAACTCTGGATGACGCACTTGAGAATCCATCCTGCTGCAGTGTTGCCAACTCTCAAGATCTTTTCACGAGCCTTGCGACATTTGGTGCTTTTCTTAAAGCCCCAGCTCCCGGATTCATGTCATTACACGGGAATCTTTTTTTTTTTTTTAAAGTGAGTTTCTAGCACTCGCGATTGTGAAGGGAAGCCTGAAAACATATAGCGAGCATGACTCAAATTATTAAATTAAAAAAGGGGGGCAAAAAAAGAGAACCCAACATTTATTATTAGTTGGGTAAAATCGCATGATTTTTAAGCCAATCTCTGGATTTTTTTTGGAGCCCGACTCACGTTTTTTGAGCCATTGGGATTAGCAAAGCTTCTATTGGCTCCCAGGTTTGACCTGACACTCCATTGCCTTTGTGTAGTCATTTGTACCACTGCAATCTCAGACCCCTTAATGGTTTGTCTTTCCTCCGCTTTTCCTAACAGACACACAAACGCAGGGCCTCTTCTTCATTGCTTCATTCCTGCTACTCCTCCCTCTCTCCTCTGATGCATCATTTGATTTCCATGAAGACGGAAGTGATGTCAGAGGATTATGACCTCAGACGGGGAATAGGTTGAATCTCCAAGCAACAAAGACCCTATTTTCATGCAAGTGGGGGGTGAAAAATACAAAGAACATGTCATGCAGAATGGGTCAGGGAGTGTGGACTAGTGATTACAGCTGGCGGGGGGGAGGACAAGGAGTCAGGACTCCTGGGTTCTATCCCTGTTTCTGGCACAGAGCATGGGTCTAGTGACTGGAGTCTTAGGTTCTATTCCTGCTGCTAGTGAGGGAGGGTGGGCTGTGCGCGAGGGGCTGGCAGCTGAAATTCCTAGGGCATATTACCGGGTCTCACACATGCTGCATGGCCTTGAGAAAGTCACTTTATTTCTAAAACTCCAAAGGGCAGTGGGGATCTTCACTGATTGATGCAAGTGCTTTGAGCTCCTCGGACCAAAGACTCTCTATAGGGCAAAGATTTGCTCCGCAAAGGATTTCCAGCCAGTGGTTTCCGAGCTGCGTGTTGCATTCTGTAGCACGGGCCCAGAGGTGCATTCTCCAAGCCCCCCAGTGTCACAGGCTATGCCGGTTTGACGAGTTCATCCAAGACACCTGAGCTGTGAGGAGCCTGCAGCTACTCTCTGCTGACAGGCAGGAAAGGGAAGGGATGTCTCCTGAAGGTCAGCATGGAATTGAAAGAATCCAGTGAACAGGTGTGACAGAGAGCAGAGACCTCCTTACAAGAGTGTAAACTGTTTGCATCTTCTTCCGCTGACCTAACAGCAATCTCGTAAGAAAGACAGTCTCAGCTGGGTGTGTGTATCAAATAATACTACCAGAATGGCACAGTTACACTGTGGCAACACTATTGAGGACTGTAACATTTTTTGGACCATAAGGAAAAAACCTCTAATGTGCCCATCACCATGGCATCTGGTATCAGTATTATAAAAATTAAACAGCATCAGACTGTCTAGCCCAGTGGCCTGTCTCTGACAGTGGCCGATGCCAGTTGCTGCAAAGCAAGATGCAAGAGATGGCCTGTATGTTATGCAGGGGGTCAGGCTAGATCACTGATACTCGGACTCGCGAGTTGCAAGTGGCTCTTTCATGCATCTCCTGCGGGATTTAATTAGTAACCAATCGAAGTCATTAACCAGTCAGGATGCATTTACTGTATTATTAACCAATTGTAGTTGATAAAATAATAATACTTGGTAGGTCATACCACTGAGGTCTGAGTACCACTGGGCTAGATGATCCCTTCTGCCCTTAAAAATCTATGGGTGAAATCCTGCCCCAGGGAAGTCAATGGGAGTTTGGCCATCCCTGCTCTGATCTAAAATATTGTCCCCCTTATATGAAAGGGAAGCAGATGTTGGGGCCTGGCAGGTTGGTTTCTTACTGGAGGAGAAATTAGTGATACAAAGTCTGGGTATTTTCTTGGTGTGATTTGTTTTATTTACACCAGTCCTGGAACAGAGGTGGTCACAAACAGCATGCAAGCAAGCCCCTTATAGGAATCTCAGTCCAACTAGCAGCTCCAGGCTCCCAGGCAGCAATTCTGACTCAAGAATTAACCCCAGTTAAATACATTAGGGGAGAGAGAGAGACAGAGAATCAACTCTCTTGTTGCTTGCCAAAACTCCCCCACCAAAAACTACATCACAACGCTAACAACAATGCAGCATTTCTTGTAAGACTGTATGATGCTTGCATGCTAAGACAAAGACTCTTTGTAACAGCACCACCTGGTGACGCCTGCCATAACAATACAAAGCAAGAGATGACAAGCAGCTCCAACAAAGGGGGCACAAGGTAAAGGATGAGTATGATCAATGCTATATCCTGTAACCACTGTATAGCCAGCCTCAAGAGGGCATAGCTACCTATATGTGCCCCAGTTAAATTCACCACTCATGGCAGTCTCTTTTCTTACAGGAGGGAAGGGAAATACATGGAAAGCAAGACAGTGGGCCACACAGAGCACAGAGAATGGCACAAATTCAGCACCCGTGGCAAAGGGATCAGGATGTGACCCTGCTCATTCATTCCTTTGCCAAAGGGTGATCTGGAATGTAGGAATCTCTATTTAAGGAAAGGCACCACGGCACCGTTTGTAGGAAGGAGGTCCTCAGCTCTGGCAGACAAAGAGCCGAGCGGGTTTATGTCGCCGCCATGCCTTTGCCATCCTCCCCGGTTTGGTTGAGAAGCCGTCGGTTTCTTTCACTCTCTCCTTTTATCTTCCTTTTAGTCTCCTGTTTCTGTGGAGTTTTAATTTCACAACCTCCTCTCCCCCCACTCAGTTCTACCTTTCACGGCACAGCGCTGGAGCTGCATGCTGATGAGACTAGCACTTGGTCGGCTTACAGTCAACCATTCTCCCGGGAATCTTTATTTTAAAATAACGATCCCCATGCCCCACTCATTTTCTGGGGAACGGGTAGGCCAGGTTAGGCAGTGAGAGCATGTGATTTTGGAGGTGGTACCTGGGACAACTCTGTTAACAAAGTAACATTTCTTCCTGGGCAAGAAACCCCATTTTTCCTCCCGATGGCTCATCTGGGAAGGGAGACCCCCCCCATACTTCTGGATGTGTTTTAACGCACATTTTTAAGGATCGTTCAAGAAGGAAGGATGTGTGTGCCCGCGTGTAATGTGTAGCTTCAATTAGACACTTAAAAAATCTCACTTGGATTTTTTTTTTCACTCCTTCAAATTGTCACATCTTGACAGCTCTGTGCAGATGTATTCCCATCAGCTTAACAATAGGTCACCTTATTATTATTATTTTTTTTAAGCATGTGGTCAGCCTTTGTCGGAACTTTATGATTAATTCATGTGAGTTCGTTTCCTTATTTAAAAATATTTAGCACTTAGATAGCGCTTTACCGTTTCAAAACGTGGCGCAAACATTAGCTGTTTTTCATTCAGGTATTTTATCTTGCCAGTTGTTCTTTCTGTTTTGAGTGTTAAATCTGTTTTTTAAATCAAAGTAACAAATCGTTCAAGTAATATAGCATTACCTCCTATTGAGAAAAGGTGTTTTCCCATCAGTCGGTTTGCTTTTTTAATCTCATCCTTACATTACTGTTTTGGTCCTTTTCAGTTCTCTCTTTTAATTTAATTTGTCAAAAATCTAAAAATATAAACAAAAAGATAAGGTTTAAGTAATTGAAATTTATATTAATTATAATGAATTATATTATATTATCAACCCATTCTGCAACAGTGGGAGTTATATGACTACCCCAGCTAAACTATTTTTGTAATCTATTTAAAAACAATTAAAATCATTTCTATTGGGCTATATATTTAGTCTGCTCTTTACAAACATAGATAAGTGCAGGCTAGAAATATTAATGTAAGTAAACACATCAGGAGTTTTATCTTTTAAATCTTTGAAACAACCCTGCTCTAGCTAAAGCGAAACTAGTATTATGCGTATAGTAACACCATTGTGGTAGATCAGTGGTTTTCAACCTGTAGTCCATGGACCCCTGGGGGTCCGCAGACTATGTCTAAGGATTCAGCAAAAGGTTGTCCTTACCTTAGAACGGAGGCTTTTCAACCTGTGGTCTGCAGACCCCTGGGGTCCGCAGACTATGTCTACGATTTCCAAAGGGATCTGCACCGCCATTTGAAATTTTTTAGGCAGCCAGCAAATGAAAAAAAGGTTGAAAACCACTGTGCTAGATTGCACACTCAGTGAAGAGCTTGTGTCTATTTTATTTGGCTGTAAAAAAAAAACAAGTGTAGCACCAATAGGGCGCTGCATGTGCACAATATATAAATGATTAATAATACCTGAACTAAGTTATCTATTTTCAGGACTACCTATATCACCCTGAAAAAAAAACAACAGGGAGTCCTTAAAGACTAACAGATTTATTTGGGCATAAGCTTTTGTAGGTAAAAAACCTCACTTCTTCAGATGCAAGAAGTCTATACATATATATCACCCTGGCATCTATGGAAGCATCATCATCCCATCCAGTGCTTTACCTCTTCAAAAAATTCACTAATCGGTCAGTGGAATAACTGATCTACTGGTATCAGAGGAGTAGCCGTGTTAGTCTGAATCTGTAAAAAGCAACAGAGGGTCCTGTGGCACCTACTGGCATGCTACAGATCTTGCATTTGCAGGCAGGGGGACAGCCCTCTGCCTCTCTAACTTCTCCGATCCCACTCTTCGGGTTAAACCAGAGCTGTAACAGGGAGCAAAGCCAGTTTTGACTCATTCGAATTAGGCAACCTTATGAGACGTGAGCCATCCAAAGTGGCACTTCGCTCCAGGGGCGTTTATTAAGTCACCGCCACAAGCAGATTTCCCTGTGTCACTTTCCTCTCCCCACCATGTGCCAGACCTCCCAGCCCCTTTTGCAAGCGGGACCAAAAGTGACAGCAGGAGGCGTGGCCCCAACCCACGGCGTCTCCACCCCCTTTTAAATCGCTCCCCTCGCTGACTTTGCACCCACTGACCAGGGCAAGCCACGCCCACCCACCCCCACCCCGCCTCCCGGGGGCTGCCCCAATCAGGGCCCTCCGCAACGTTGATTGAGGGAGGGCCGCGCCGCGTTGCAAGGGCTGGTTCCAGCCCCAGCCCCCTCCCCTACTTGGAATGTTGGGCCTTATAAGGAAAGTGTCTCCATGGCCACATTGTCAATGAATTCCACTGTCAGAGTTCAGCCGCTCTCCACGTGATCCTCCCCGGGACCATCTTCGAGGGGGAGGGGACTGGGGGGGGGGGGGGCCGGACAAGCAAAAGGGCCATTTTTTCACTTTAAAAGTTTGTGGGTGTTGTGTCCCCCCCCCCCTCCCCCCCCCCCCCCCCCCCCCCCCCCCCCACAAAAAAACCCCTTGCTTCTCTCCAAGGAGGGGGAAGAGGAGACAGAGGAAAACTCAAAAGGTGGAATCTGTCTCCATCTCATTTCAGATCTTGACTTTTATGAGCCTGCAAGTCATACGCAGACACACATACACAAAAAGAGGGGGGGGGGGGGAGAGAGGAGAGAAAATCTTGTGAAATGTGCGTGTGATTAATAATCTAGCTTTTAAAAGACACAAAACAGCAGCTACACTGTAGACCATCCTTCCCCAAGGCTGAGACAGAAGAGAAAAGACATTGCCTTTCACAAGGTACGGTACATTTCTTTTAAATGATCTCTCTCTATTTAGCTCTGCTCCCATTGTTCCCCCCCACACCCCACCCCACTTTTGCCTCTTCTGGACGCGTTTCTTTTCCAATTTACATAGTTTGGTACATCTTGACCCCCCCCCCCCCTTCAAAATAAAATCACTTTAAACAAAATGGTCAGGGAGGTCCGCTGGCCGGCTAGAAATCGAAGCGAGAAGAGAAAACGAAGGGAAATATTCCGATTCAGACTAAACAACACACGCACAGAAGTATTGGCAGATAGTCGCGTGTGTGACAGAGACGCGGAGATAGGTCCTTCCATAAAGGGAAGGACGACTCGGAGACGGATAAACTCCGCAAAACCCTAGCGGATTTAAACGCTGCCTTGTTTTTTATGTTATATTTATTTTCCCCTAACCCTTTTACGCCCAACTTTCCCGCCTGATCAGAGGCAGTGAAATTGACGAAAGAAACCGAGCGCGGGTCCGATTCTAGTCTCTGCATCTAAAAGCGAATTTGGTGGGATATCTGGATTGCTATTTGCATGAACTGGGGATAAGCGAGGAATCATCCGCTCTCCCAGTGACTGCAGGATCCCTCGGTGCGTGGGGAGGGCGTGTGGTTTTATTTTAGATCTTGGCGACCGGTTGTGTTTGTAATTAGGGTTCTCTGGGGTTGATTAGGAATTAATCGCTTTTAAATTTGGTGGGGGACCGGGGGAGAATTTTTTTTATTATTTTTTAGATCTGTTGCCAACCTGCGCGGTGTGTGTTTGGCTTCTGGCATTTTATTCAGCTGGGTTTGGAAGAGAAGCCACGGTCCAAATTGACTGAGAGTTTATTGTGAAATACTTAACGCTTGGTAGCATTTTGATGGGTTTTTTCCTCTCTCCCCCCTTTTCTCCCTTTCTCTGTCTTCCCCCCGCCCCGTCCCAGATCCGTAAGGAATTGGAAGTCCCTTGGGAGTTTCTGCGTCCAGCAAAGTTTGGTTGGGGTTGTTTGAATGGGGTGGAGAAGACGAGAGCGATGGATTTTTGGTGTGGCTGAAATGACAATAAAACCCTCCAGGAATCTGGCTTCGTCATTTTAGATCTTTTCTCCCCCCCCCCCCCCCCCCCCCCCTCTCTCTGATTATAATTCTGCTCTTTTCTCACCGCCCACTCATAACGCCCCAACTCTCAAATTC